>NC_134409.1:9148159-9448159 GCF_038048845.1 Mixophyes fleayi
TGGAGTGTGGGAGGAAACCAGAGCACCTGGAAGAAACCCACGCAAACACGGGGAGAACATACAAACTCCTCACAGATAAGGCCATGGTTGGGAATTGAACTCATGACCCCAGTGCTGTAAGGCAGAAGTGCTAACCAATATGTAACCGTGCTGCCCTAATTAACGGTGCAGAGCTGTTAAAATAGGGATCATTGATCCTTCTGTAACCATTGAACACTTGACGCATCTTGTTCTGTTTCTGATGCAGTGAGTTCTAGGGAGCGTATTGTAAGGACATAGTAATACGTTCAGAACACGCAGACTATCCGCTCAGTAGCAGCATGACGGTAATATCCCCAGTCCCCAGTGATATCGCTAGCTGATATTTTTTTGTATATTGCTTATAACAAGGAACATTTGGTGCTGACACTATGTGTGGGAACAGGGCAGAACGTCACCCCTGTCACCCGCCCTGAGGT
This sequence comes from Mixophyes fleayi, assembly GCF_038048845.1. Classification (NCBI taxonomy): domain Eukaryota; kingdom Metazoa; phylum Chordata; class Amphibia; order Anura; family Limnodynastidae; genus Mixophyes; species Mixophyes fleayi. The sequence continues at coordinate 9,148,618 of NC_134409.1, forward strand.
CAGTATTTCAGTTCGCCTTCCCGTTGCTCGTTCCCCAGCTCCTGCAATTTATTACAGGCCTTGTAGTTTTTGGTTCTCATTTCCAAACAATCTCCAATATTATTAGCAGTGAGGAGCCACCTCTGACCTCACTGAGGAAGTGCAGAGTACAGTCATACCCCCGGTATCTACAGCCCGGGGCCAGGCTTCACTAGTACAATAAGAGGACAAGCCACATGAAATGAAGGTTAACGACATTTAATGAAGTCCCAGCTTAGTGCTCCTTTGATGCTGCAGAAACCTGCAGAGCACAGGAGTAAAACTGTTCTTGTACTCAGAACACGGATTTCTATGCCTGTTCTGCCATATTGATAACATTGGCGCAGAGTGGCGATGTAAAAGCCAGTCAATAAAATACTAGGCTGGCGACAACCCTAACTCACATATATCTGGGTATATGTAATAAGAAATAATAATAATAATAATAATGCAGTAAAGCTGGGTACACACTGATACAATTATCATGCAGATCACATGATTCACCACCGTTTGGTAAGATTTTGTAAGACTGTGTAGGCTCGCACCATCACGTTGTATCGCACATCTGTTGATTTGGTTTTATAAACTTCCTAAAAATCACGTTCAACAATGGAACGGTGTCGGGCAAATGTGGCAGTGTGCAGGCACTCACCACCAGCAGTGTGGGCAGATATCTGTACAGTGTACAGAGTCAGGATCTTTTCAGCACATGGTTATGAGAGATGGTAAATCGTGTAGGTGTGTACACAGGAATCTACATGATCATTAGGACTTTCAGTGGTTGGTATAATCGTTACAGAAATCACATCTGCAGTAAGATTATATAGGTGTGTACCCAGCTTTAGGCATTCAGCAATGTGTATATATACCTATTACTGCTGGATTATTGCATTAATAAAATGTATCATCATAAACCAGCGATACTTTGTGTTTCCATATATAGACGGTAATACTGAGGGCTGAGATGATTGCGGGGATCCCTCATTATATCCTATAGTTTACTGATGATCAGTTGGATTCACAGCCAAATCTAACAATGGTGTAAATGCTCCAGAAAATAATTCATGGCAGAATAAGTGCAGAATTATAAACATATTAGTGGTGTCATGTGTGGATGTGTTTGTTTTATCCTGTGTGAATGAGTGTCTGTGTGGTTCCATGTTAGATGTGTTCTGCTGGAATGTATGTTGTGTGTGGTCTGGATAGATGTATGTTGTGTGTGTGGTCTGGATCGATGTATATTGTGTGTGGTCTGGGTGTATGTATGTTGTGTGTGGTCTGGATAGATGTATGTTGTGTGTGGTCTGGATCGATGGATGTTGTGTGTGGTCTGAATTTATGTATGTTGTGTGTGGTCTGGATCGATGTATGTTGTGTGTGGTCTGGGTGTATGTATGTTGTGTGTGGTCTGGGTGTATGTATGTTCTGTGTGGTCTGGGTGTATGTATGTTCTGTGTGGTCTGGATCGATGTATGTTGTGTGTGGTCTGGGTGTATGTATGTTCTGTGTGGTCTGGGTGTATGTATGTTCTGTGTGGTCTGGATCGATGTATGTTGTGTGTGGTCTGGGTGTATGTATGTTCTGTGTGGTCTGGGTGTATGTATGTTCTGTGTGGTCTGGGTATATGTATGTTCTGTGTGGTCTGGATAGATGTATGTTGTGTGTGGTCTGGATGGATGTATATTGTGTGTGGTCTGGCTGTATGCATGTTGTGTGTGGTCTGAATGGATATATGTCTTGTGTGATCTGGATGGATGTATGTTGTGGGTGGTCTGGTAGCATGTATGTTGTGTGTGATCTGAATGGATGTATGTTTTGTGTGGTCTGGGTACATGTGTGTTGTGTGTGGTCTGGATGGATGCTTGTGTCTTGGTTGATGGGTGTTAAATGGATGTGTGTGCTGTGTGTATGTGTGTGTCCGATGGCTGTGTGTTTGGTGGATGTGTATATGTGTGTGTCCTGGTTTCTGTGTGTTCAGTGGATGTGTGTAAGTGTGTGTCCTGGTTGATGTGTGTTCAGTGGATGTGTGTGCTGTGTGTGTCCTGGTTGATGTGTGTTCAGTGGATGTGTGTGCTGTGTGTAAGTGTGTGTCCTGGTTGATGTGTGTTCAGTGGATGTGTGTGCTGTGTGTAAGTGTGTGTCCTGGTTGATGTGTGTGATGTGTGCGCTGTGTGTGTGTGTCCTGGTTTCTGTGTGTTCACTGGATGTGATTTCTAGCTAATGAAAACAAATATGTATTTCCTATGAGTTAGAGCATTATCACCGCTGTCCCATCCTCCTGTATACAGTGAAGGGAATATGTGATTATTGTAGAACATTTCTGTGCTGATTTTCCATTTGAAATTTGTATCTTTTAAATGTTCTGTGAAAATAAACCTGATTCCATCTCCCTGGAGGTCACTAGTTTGTACCATCTCTTCTCTTCTCTGCTTTCATCCCTGTTATTTTTCCGATACGTCCCTCCGCCAGATTACAGACGTGTGATCCTTCTGTTATGTCAGACCTCAGAGCTCTCTCTCCACAGCTAAACTCTTGTTTAAGTAAAGCATATGGAGAGTGTCATCTCGCACTGCGGCCGATCAGTCATCTCTTCCGTGTAGAGGACATTTTTTATGCTGTGATGTTGCTGTTACCATAGGACGTGATGTATCGGCTCCCGAGGCCAAAGCTGGGTTACTGCGACTATTGTGGGAGTTCTTGTTCCAACTCAGAAACTTTACTTGCAGTTCACTGACCGAGTATTCGAGGTGTATTATTATTATTATTATTATTATTATTATTATTATTATTATTACTCTGTGATGCCCTCGGCCATTGTAAATAAATTAATTATTTGCTCATGTTGCTCTGTGCAAAAAAAACTGTGTCTAAAAATGTAAAAGTTTATTCGTAACAATCCTGGGGTCTCGGTATCTCACAGCCTTAGTAAGTCACCGACACACTCTACATTGACTGGAGAAAGAACCATTTGCCCCCAAGACCCTCTTTGGCTGTTTCTTGTTTAAGCTTTAATTGTAGCTGAGCTTTAATAGACAATATCCATTGTATTCCGCCTGGGCCGGTGCTGTGAAACCCCTTAGTATTATTATTATTACTTTTAACCTTTATATAGCGCCTCATGAGGTCCGCAGCGCCGTACAGAGGTAGAACAACAATACAATACATGGTATAACAGTACAATACAGTAAACAAATAACACTACAATTCTCAACACAGCTACTGGGTTACAAGGGGTATATTCAGTGCAGGCTGAAACCTGTGCCCATTAGTGTGGGCACAACTAACAGGGTTAGTGCCACTGAAAGAGGTATGAAGACAATGAAGGAGTGGAGGACAATGGTCAGTGAGCCCGAGGAGGAGGTGCGCAGTGTAGGGGTGAGCAAAGGTTATAGGTAATGAGAACAGGAGGGAAGAGGGCCCTGCTCTCTAGAGCTTACAATCTAAAGGGGAAAGGGCAGACATATGGATGACACATGGGGGTGAGCCAATGTCAGGGGATCTGAGGGCAAGAAGCAGCAGTGGAAGAGACGGAGGATGAGAGAGGGTGAGGTATACTACATGGTGAGATGGTTAAGTGGGGGTCGGGTGGGCTTTTATAAACAGGTGGGTTTTCAATGACCATTTAAAGCTATACAGTCTAGGAAATCCCTTTGTGGCTTCATGCCACATGCGCCAATCCCCTATACCCCTGTTCTTGTTCTGACACTCGGAAGAAGGGGACGCGGAACAACAGGAAACGTCTCCTGGGTGAAATTTTTTTCCCGGGCATGTGGGCTGACGGGGGACCCCTCCCACCGCGCTTACCAGACTTCCCGCCTTCCATCGGCCCTGCACACTACCCAACATTCTGAAATGAAAAGAAATGGACGGATAGCCCACTTCCTTCATCTACCCCAATGATTGATCCATCAAGCTCAATCTCGCTTAGCTGTGGCCATTCCCTCAACACATTAGAAATCAGGACTCGCTCATAAAAATTAGGACTATTTGAGGGTAAGTAGCGAAAAGTAAAATAAGGGGAAGAATGTGAGGACCGTTAGTTGGAGAGAATAATGAACACGATTTCACCCACCACAGCTCATTACATAGGCAAACCGAGGTAGGGGGGGAAGGGGGGGTTCCTAGTGCCTGGAAACCCCCATCCATGCCTGGGGCACTGTATAATTGAGGTGGCTGGATGCTGCCCCCGCTTCACACAGCTCTGCTTGAAAAGGGGAGAGCTGTGTGCACCTAACAGTAGTCCACGCAGCATTGCCCATGTATATTATAGGGATATGAAGAGTTGGAGAGCAGCCAAGCACTGTCTAAAATTATAGCCACGCCCCCAGGCATACTGGCCACGCCCACTGGTGGCGTGGTGTGGAAACACCCCTCTACAAATCCTGCGTTTGCCCCTGCATTGTACTGTCATACCTTCTACATGCCCCGAGGAGCTATCATTTGATATTTGTACTGTTATAGTTAGTTTTACACATCGCTACCATACCAGAGATTACCCTTCTGTTTCACCAATTATCTTTATTTATGGTGCAAAAAAATAGTAGGATTGTTCTTCCTATACTCATAACTCCCACATGTACAGCCTCAGTAGACGGTGGAATTTATATGGTTGAGGGAGAGTAAATTCTGTGCATATTATATATCATTGGAAGATAATTGTTGTAGCAGAATTCACTCTGTGTGTAACATTGTAACATTTCTGCAGAATAACTTGTAACATTAAGTGATTGATTGACTGCTGGTTGTAGAAAGGACAGTATCCGGTATCCAGGAAGATTGAGCTCAAGTGCTGAAGAATAAAGGTCTGTTTATGAGGGTAGGATGGGATCTTAGACCCCGCAGATTACTGTACGTGTTTGGAATTTATTTTTATTTTATTTTTTAAAAAAAATCAAATATACTCAATGGTCATTTTTACAACCCCTGAGAACGAAAAGATCTGTAAACATCCGCTTCATCGAACTCCTTTCCTGCTTCACCTGCTGCTCTCGGAGATAAAAATAATAATCGATGAATAAGTCATGTTTTCAAAGCAGCTTTCTCTCACAATAGCAACAAGGACACCTGGGCTCCTGTTCCTGCAGCCAATCTCTATGCAGCCAGGGGGACTAGGAAAATGTAATGTTTGTATTTCGGTGGCAGAGAACAGATGGATGAATTGAAGACTGGAATAAAGGAATCCAACATTCTGGAAGGTTATTATTCTAGCTAGGTGCTGTGTGTAAGACAAAACTTAACAAAAAAGAGTTGTGGCTGATTAAATTGGTTACGTTTCTGTAAAAAAATAAAATAATAGTTTGATGTTTTCTCATTAAAAAAAGTGTCCCTGACAAATGTTGTGTTTGAGAATTATCGACCTGGTATATATACGAAATATCATCATCATCATCACCATTTATTTGTATAGCACCACTGATTCCGCAGCGCTGTACAGAGAACTCATTCACATCAGTCCCTGTCCCATTGGGGGTTACAGTCTAAATTCCCTAACACACACACACACAGACAGAGAGAGAGACTAGGGTCAATTTTGATAGCAACCAATTAACCTACCAGTATGTTTTTGGAGTGTGGAAGGAAACCAGAGCACCCGGAGGAAACCCACACAAACACAGGGAGAACATACAAACTCCACACAGATAAGTCCATGGTCGGGAATTGAACTCATGACTCCAGCGCTGTGAGGCAGAAGTGCTAACCACTAAGCCACCGTGCTATGGTGTTTTTGCAGGTAAACTGCTTAGTCTATAACAAATATGCAGCCACCAGACATGTAGAATGGCCCTGAATTAAGAACCAAATTTGTGAAGGGTCTTCATACATATGTAATGAAAGTCGTTGGCAGGCGCAGACTCTCAATCTGGTTATATTGACTTATCCAGATAGGCTGGTCAGTGTCTGGTAATCTTAGTGACCGGTTTAAGGTCCCACAATGGCAGTAGTGCTAATTTGGATACAAATGTCGGTTACTATGGGTAGTGGTGCCAAGTGATGCCCAGCCCCCGCTTGGCGACGCAACAACGCAAAATCGTCTTTTTACCGTGAGCCAAAATTCCGATTCCCTGAGAATCGCGTCATGGAGGCTTTAAATCCTGGCCACTTCACTAGAATGGGGGCAGATGCAAGAGACTGCCCTACTCTCCCGGGAGTCAGGGAGACCTTCCCGGAATTCGGGAGTCTCCCGAACATTCCGGGAGAGTAGGACAAGTATGGTATAATAGGTTGTGGATTTCCTTTTCTATAAACAGTGTACAATTTTTTTGCTGTAGCCATTGACAATAGTTAGAGCTTGGCTAAGTCTCAAGTCGCTGACCACCACAAAACCTACGAGCCACAAAGGGCTTTCAGATTGCCCAAGGAATGCCTGACCCATCCAAACCTTTTATTACATTACATACATAATTTGTCTAGCGCGGAGACCACCAGGATGTGGTGGCTTTTGAACAAAGACAGCTGACCGCAGGGGAAATGCTGGACCCTGCTCACGTCAATTATATCGGTTTTAGTTTTTTCTCTACCTCATTATTTTATTATTTTTATGAGGGGAAATCATTTGTGCAGCTTTCAACGTTCACGCTACAAAAATTAACTTTGTCTTCCCTCAAGACTAAAACATTTCAGACAAATATAAATATACTTTTCTGCCCTGAGTTCAATCCACAATGAAATGTATTTCTTTTTTCTTTTATGTAGCTTACTAATGTTATGACTTAAGATTTTTCCATTGCATATGCAATGGAAAATGCCAAAAATATATGGAATTTTTTGATCCCATCTACAAAGATGGCTGAGAAGTAGATTTACTAATCTAGGAAGGAGAAGTGGAGGTGTTGCCCGTAGCAACCAATCAGATTCTAACTGTCCTTTATCCTGTACATTCTAGAACATGATACATGGAATCTGGTTAGTTTCCTTTTCAGAATTCTAAACTTAAATCTCAGTCAAATGTATGTATTTCTTACCACAAAGTTACCAAATATTGTACTTACCTTCTGACAGTATATGAGACCTTAAAATTCACTCATCACCAGCATAATATATCCAGGATATAGACGCTTATATCATCCAGCTAACAATTATCATCAGTATGTTAAGGTAGAGCGTACTTACATTCTCTCCCAAAATGTCTGAGAGATTCCCAAATATCGGCTAGTTCACACTGAACACGGGTCTGCCCGGGTCTCCCTGGCAACATCACAAGAGGAGCTCTGATTGGTTCTTCTTGTGATGTTTTTTTATTTTTTTAACTTCATCATCATCATCATTTATTTGTATAGCGACACTAGTTTGGTGAAGAACCCAGGTCTCACCGCTTAGACTGACATCTACCCGGGTCGGACCTGGGAATAACCCTACAAAAAACCCGGGTCTATTTCCTGGGTTATCCGAACCGGGTAGATACCCCTGGACCCATTCATACTGAAGGCTCGACCCGGATTGGAGGCAGCGTGAATGGGCTATAATTTGTTTACCCCTTTCATCTCCACATGGTTTGTCCAGCTGCAAATACGCACCCTGGATCTGGATTTAGTCCTCACTCTAAGAGAAGCGCAGCAGAGCAGAGTGCTGGTTTTATACTGATCACCTTTCATTTACTAAATGGCTAAACCAATACTAGATATGAAAGGCCAGGGCTGGGCTTAAAGTCATCTTAAAGGAAAACTTTTTATTGTTCAAGTTGAGAGTGAGAATTTGAATATCTATGAATTTCACTCTGGTTATTAAGCTAGAAAAACAAAACTTACAGAACAAATTGTATTTTAAAATGTAATTTTTGAACAATACGGTCTATAAACATAAGTCGAAAATAAAAAAGTAAACAAATTTGCATTATAATTATAAAATGATAAATTATTTTTTATTAATACATCTTTCTAAAAGAAGAACGTCATTTAAGATTACTTATATTAACGAATTGAACGTCAGGGGTAAATGTACCAAGCTGCGAGTTTCCGGTGGGTTTGAAAAGTGGCGATGTTGCCTGTAGCAGCCAATCAGATTCTAGCTATTATTTTATAGAATGTACTAAATAAATGATAACTAGAATCTGATTGGTTGCTATAGGCAACATCGCCGCAGCTTGATACCCCTGATGTTCAATTTGGTTCTTGGTTGGCCAAAAATAAAACTAGTTGCCCTACATTGTGTATTGTACTGTAGCTATGGAAACCCTGTTCGCAAGAGCTTACGATCTCATGATGAATCTGATATTTGAAGCTCTCTCAATAGTTACAACCATAGTTGCCTTATCTCCTGGAATGTCCGGGAGACTCCCGAATTCTGGGAGAGCAGGCAAACCTCCCGATTACTGGCAATGACTTTATATGCGTGGGGGGGCGGGCTTATGACTCGATTTTCGCATCATAAAGGCCCCACCCTCTGCTGTTATAGGCTTAGAGGGGATTATGACAAGTTAGGGGGTGGGGCCACAATTACACGATTCACCGAGCCCCGCCCCCACACGCTCACTTCACCCCCTATTTCCCACACTGCAACTTGCCAAAGTTGACCAATATGGTTACAACTCTTACAGAACTGCTCTTGCTATTTTGGACTATTGAGAGAGTGCATCAGTAAATATAAAGGGGGAGGGAGGGGGAGCAATTGCGATTTGGACCATCTTCACAGGGGATCTTCTTCCTACTCACTTGGCACATTGGTTTCCTACTTTCTCCCATTTAATAGAAGCCTATGATTTGAAGTATAGGAGACACAGCCCCTGAATAATAGAAAGATAGAATTTGATGGCAGATAAGAACCACTTGGCCCATCTTTTCTGCCCATTTTTAACCTATGGTAACCTCAAACCCTATTTGACCCTTTATAATGATATCCTTATGTCTATCCCAAGCATATTTAAATTACTCTACTGTATTAACCACTCTACCACCTCTGATGGAGGCTATTCCACTTATCCACTACCCTTTTTGTGAAGTAGTTTTTCCTCACATTTCCCCTGAACCTCCTTCCCCCCAGTGTCAGTACATGTCCTCGTGTTCTAATACTTCTCTTCCCCCCAGTGTCAGTGCATGTCCTCGTGTTCTAATACTTCTCTTCCCCCCAGTGTCAGTGCATGTCCTCGTGTTCTAATACTTCTCTTCCCCCCAGTGTCAGTACATGTCCTCGTGTTCTAATACTTCTCTTCCCCCCAGTGTCAGTACATGTCCTCGTGTTCTAATACTTCTCTTCCCCCCAGTGTCAGTGCATGTCCTCGTGTTCTAATACTTCTCTTCCCCCCAGTGTCAGTGCATGTCCTCGTGTTCTAATACTTCTCTTCCCCCCAGTGTCAGTACATGTCCTCGTGTTCTAATACTTCTCTTCCCTCCCCAGTGTCAGTGCATGTCCTCGTGTTCTAATACTTCTCTTCCCCCCAGTGTCAGTACATGTCCTCGTGTTCTAATACTTCTCTTCCTTTGTAGAATGTTTCCCTCCTGCACCGTGTTATAACCCCTGATATTTATGAAAGTTTCTGTCATGTTCCCTTCTCTGCTCCAAACTATACATATTAAGATCTTTTAGTACGTTCTGTGCTGTAGGCCATGCACCATTTTAGTTTCTCTCCTTTGTCCCGTCTCTAAACAAGGAGATAAATCCATTCTTGTTACAGCAGATATCTCACCAACCTTTACGAGATAAATATTTTCTCAGGCTGGTTTAATAATTGAAGGAACCCCCTAATTTGAAAAGCATTTGTCATGACAGCCATTCTCTGTCTCTGGTCAAGTAGGAGTTTACGGGCAAGAATTTGACTAATGTCAGCCCTCTCTGCTTGAGAGCGCCCTGTGATCTGAACATATGCGGCCGTGACCTTGTTGAAGCTGTCTATGAAAGTGAAACTTTCCTGGGACACATGATCCCTGTCTTTTGACCTGTGTTTATTCTGCAATCATGAACACACAGGGTACTAAGGGACCGTAAAAGTCTTTGAATTCCTCAGTCTTTTTTTTTTATAGCTGCTTGTGCAGAGATTTATACCAGCTCTGCTCTAAGCAAACAGATCGGCCTATTTGTCAGGGCAGATTGTCAAGAGAAATGCACAGACTCAGCTTGTAGTAGTTGTGGCAGATTGATGTACCCAGAGGGACCCTGGATACATCCAGATTCGTGGTCAAGATCAGGGCTGTAGCTAAGGGCCGAACTACACTTTGGGCCATAGGTGAGAATAGGTTTACAATGCTACCCCTTCCCCCTCCATCCCAGAGGCCTCCGATCCCACGGAGGCCCCGATTCTGCTGTCAAAGTGGGGGCCCAGGAGACCAGAGCGGCCTTGCCGGTCCCTACCAAAAATTTTACTATTGGGCCACAAATTATTTCACTCCTGGATGTGACATTTACAAGTTGAAAGCACCAACACGATTCTATGTTTTGGGGGAATTGACCTGTTTCTTCTTATGTTTTAGTGCTTGGGGTTATTTTTCTGTAGAGGAGGTTTTTAAAATCCAGTAGGAAAGTGTGATGATGAAGTCCAGTGGTCAGGTCATGTTGGGGGTGTAGTGTCCTATGTCTGTATATAGTGTAATAGAATTGTATTATGATCATGTCCAGTGGTCAGGTCATGTTGGGGGTGTAGTGTCTTATGTCTGTATATAGTGTAATAGAAATGTATTATGATCATGTCCAGTGGTCAGGTCATGTTGGGGGTGTAGTGTCCTATGTCTGTATATAGTGTAATAGAATTGTATTATGATCATGTCCAGTGGTCAGGTCATGTTGGAGGTGTAGTGTCCTATGTCTGTATAGAGTGTAATAGAATTGTATTATGATCATGTCCAGTGGTCAGGTCATGTTGGGAGGTGTAGTGTCCTATGTCTGTATAGAGTGTAATAGAATTGTATTATGATCATGTCCAGTGGTCAGGTCATGTTGGGGGTGTAATGTCCTATGTCTGTATAGAGTGTAATAGAATTGTATTATGATCATGTCCAGTGGTCAGGTCATGTTGGAGGTGTAGTGTCCTATGTCTGTATACAGTGTAATAGAATTGTATTATGATCAAGTCCAGTGGTCAGGTCATGTTGGGGTGTAGTGTCCTATGTCTGTATATAGTGTAATAGAAATGTATTATGATCATGTCCAGTGGTCAGGTCATGTTGGAGGTGTAGTGTCCTATGTCTGTATAGAGTGTAATAGATTTGTATTATGATCATGTCCAGTGGTCAGGTCATGTTGGGGGTGTAGTGTCCTATGTCTGTATATAGTGTAATAGAATTGTATTATGATCATGTCCAGTGGTCAGGTCATGTTGGGGGTGTAGTGTCCTATGTCTGTATACAGTGTAATAGAATTGTATTATGATCATGTCCAGTGGTCAGGTCATGTTGGAGGTGTAGTGTCCTATGTCTGTATAGAGTGTAATAGATTTGTATTATGATCATGTCCAGTGGGCAGGTCATGTTGGGGGTGTAGTGTCCTATGTCTGTATATAGTGTAATAGAATTGTATTATGATCATGTCCAGTGGTCAGGTCATGTTGGGGGTGTAGTGTCCTATGTCTGTATACAGTGTAATAGAATTGTATTATGATCATGTCCAGTGGTCAGGTCATGTTGGAGGTGTAGTGTCCTATGTCTGTATACAGTGTAATATAATTGTATTATGATCACATCCAGTGATCAGGTCATGTTGGGGGTGTAGTGTCCTATGTCTGTATATAGTGTAATAGAATTGTATTATGATCATGTCCAGTGGTCAGGTCATGTTGGGGGTATACTGTCCTATGTCTGTATAGAGTGTAATAGAATGGTATTATGATCATGTCCAGTGGTCAGGTCAAGTTGGGGGTGTAGTGTCCTATGTCTGTATACAGTGTAATAGAATTGTATTATGATCATGTCCAGTGGTCAGGTCATGTTGGGGGTGTAGTGTCTTATGTCTGTATAGAGTGTAATAGAATTGTATTATGATCATGTCCAGTGGTCAGGTCATGTTGGGGGTGTAGTGTCTTATGTCTGTATAGAGTGTAATAGAATTGTATTAGGATCATGTCCAGTGGTCAGGTCATGCTTGAGGTGTAGTGTCCTATGTCTGTATACAGTATAATAGAATTGTATTATGATCATGTCCAGTGATCAGGTCATGTTGGGGGTGTAGTGTCCTATGTCTGTATATAGTGTAATAGAATTGTATATGATTGTATATGATCATGTCCAGTGGTCAGGTCATGTTGGAGGTGTAGTGTCCTATGTCTGTATAGAGTGTAATAGAATTGTATTATGATCATGTCCAGTGGTCAGGTCATGTTGGGGGTGTAGTGTCCTATGTCTGTACAGAGTGCCCTGAAATTATTTTCAAAATGACATTTATTTATATTGCATCTTTTAGTTTGGTTCTGTCTGAGTGTAATCTGATGATCACTTCAAAAATAATTTAGAAATAACACAAATGTTTATAATTTACTTTATGAATGAGTCTGGGCTGGAATATAGGTTGTGGTTTAGCACAGTTATACTATTTCCTCCCTTGTTACATTTAGCAGAGCTGGGGAGCAGGACTAACCACCATTTAACATAATTAACAGCATCATTAAGACTAATGGTTGTTAAACATAGTGGGCTCTGTATACTGAGAGTAAATCCTGCATTCTGTCATGTGACTGGGATTTAGTAAACACTACGTCATGATTTACGGCTGCTCATTCCGGCAAAGTTTCATGAATTTGAATCCTGTTAAGTTTTGTTGAAAATAACATTCATCCAAACTCCATCGTATTTGTGTTTCAAACTTTTAAGGACAATGTTGTATTTTGGATTTGAGATCTCTGCATGTAAACAGATGTCAGTTACTGTAAAGTCTGTGTAATGTATAGAAAAGAAACATGAGTGTGCATTCTCTTATACTCTCTGCAATATATAGGGGTAGGTCGCACCCAGTGTGCTGGCGCCTTCTAATTCACCATGCTCCGCCTACTGCGCTATGATGACATGCTTGTGTCATCACATCGCGGCTGGTGGGCTGTTAGGGTTCAAATGATGACATCACTACGCGGAGCATGATAGAACAAATTGAATTATTTAATTCCAGCCGCCCATGACTTTCTTTTGAGGTCCTGATTTTTTTTGGCAGTGGTCCCCACAGTACACAAGAAGAGGCTTCCAGGAATAGGGCAGCATGGTGGCTCAGTGGTTACCACTTCTGCCTTACAGCACTGGGGTCATGAGTTCAATTCCCGACCATGGCATTATCTGTGAGGAGTTTGCGTGGGTTTCCTCCGGGTGCTCTTGTTTCCTCCCACATACTGGTAGGTTAATTGGCTGTTAACAAAATTGAACCTAGTCTGTGTGGCTGTGTCTGTGTGTTAGGGAATTTAGACTGTAAGCTCCAATGGGGCAGGGACTTAAGAAGCAAATTTGTGAAGGGTCTTCATACATATGTAATGAAAGTCGTTGGCAGGCGCAGACTCTCGATCTGGTCATCTTGACTTCTCCAGATAAGGCAGCGCAGTGGCTCAGTGGTTAGCACTTCTGCCTTACAGCACTGGTGTCATGAGTTCAATTCCCGACCATGGCCTTATCTGTGAGGAGTTTGCGTGGGTTTCCTCCGGGTGCTCCGGTTTCCTCCCACTCTCCAAAAACATACTGGTAGGTTAATTGGCTGCTATCAAATTGTCCCTAGTCTCTGTCTCTCTGTATGTGTGTGCTAAGGAATTTAGACTGTACGCTTCAATGGGGCAGGGACTGATGTGAGTGAGTTCTCTGTACAGCGCTACGGAATTAGTGGCGCTATATAAATAAATGGTGATGATGATGATGGTACCCCCATAGGCCATCTACTAAAGAGGGGTGAATCCATTTGATAAAATAATAATAATAATAATAAGAGGGAATTTTTTCCCCTTAATCCTGTACATGTTAAAACTAAATGGAAGTTTTTTTAAACAGAGCGATAAATAGAAAAAAAATGAAAAACTCGGACTGGCGTTGGTTCCACTTTAAGAAAAAGTAAAAAAGTAAGGAATTTGTTTTGCTCCAAATACAGATTGAAATTTCATTGACCCCTGGAGAATAAGATGAATATATAGAACATCATGCTGCCCCCCTTTGGCAGAGAAGAATTCAAACATCTGTATCACTCCCCAAAGGCCTTGACAAATGACCCCGGTCTATTTAATGGGGGAAAGAACAGCAGTGCGCCTTGAGAATCAACTTGTGGCCCTGAAAGCAGCTCCTTTGTGGTGTGACAGCGGCTTCTGATCTATCACCAGATCATCTTCATCCGCTCAGCTAAGTGTTAGGAGGAAATGAATGAAACATCCAACCAGCCAAAATCTACTGAATTGAGTTCAATGGGTCATGTCTGCCTCATATTTCTCAGTTTCAAGTTTAGAATCCCCCACCCCCCATAATGTTATGAATGTTTAAATATTGGATATTGTAATTAAGCGATAAGTGTTTTAAAAGGCTCGGTCTGTTAAGCTAAAATCAAGATGTGTTAGACTTTAGAGAGTACTTGTTACCTGTCGGTGTAATTAGGATTATTTTTTTTGCACTCTTTGATCACAGAGTTTGGTAATACTGTCCCCTCTACCACCTGATCTTTATTTACAGTATAATGTTGCGCTCCCCTCACCAGCTGTGTGTACCCTGGTCATCATCATCATCATCTGTTTATTTATATAGCGCCACTAATTCCGCAGCGCTGTAGAGAGAACTCACATCAGTCCCTGCCCCATTGGAGCTTACAATCTAAATTCCCTAATATAGACACAGACATACAGAGAGAGAGACTAAGGGCAATTTAATAGCAGCCAATTAACCTACCAGTATGTTTTTGGAGTGTGGGAGGAAACCGGAGCACTCGGAGGAAACCCACGCAAACACGGGGAGAACATACAAACTCCACACAGATAAGGTCATGGTCGGGTATCAAACTCATGACCCCAGTGCTGTGATGCAGAAATGCTAACCACTGAGCCACAGTGTAACACTGGTCTACTGCCCTGTTGCCCATTCATAGGTTGTCCTCTGAGACAGCGATTTTGTTGGTGGAGTTTGCGGCATTAGGGCGTTTCTAGCGATCTCACTAGTTTTCAGTGAATTGATATACTTTTGTCTTCATTGATGTCACTGGCTCCTAGATAAAATCACAGCTATATCATCATCATCATCACCATTTACTTAAATAGCGCCACTAATTCCGCAGCGCTGTACAGAGAACTCATTCACATCAGTCCCTGCCCCCTTTGGAGCTTACAGTCTAAATTCCTACACACAGACATACAGAGAAAGAGAGACTAAGATCAATTTTGATAGCAGCCAATTAACCTATCAGTATGTTTTTGGTTTTTTTGGAGTGTGGGAGGAAATCGGAGCGCCCGAAGGAAACCCACGCAAACACGGGGAGAACATACAAACTCCACACAGATACAATGGCAAGTTATTCTGCTCTGTATAAGTTGCGGTTGAACTGGGAACACTTAATGCCAAATTCCGCGAGTGAACTGCGATCTAAGGCAAATATTTTGCAGAATAGTTTAGTAAGTTTCACTCTATCTCTCCTAACTCCTTTTGAACTAATGGATTCTCATGAATATTGGTTCAGATTGTATTTATGGGTGACAACAATTACCTGTTCTGTCAGCATACATTTCTCAAATGTGGTAACATTTTCCACAGTACCGTTAACATCTATTTTACAATTACTTGAAAGAATCTGTTGTGTGTTTTACTAAGTTAGACTGTAAGCTTTAATGGGGCAGGGACTGACATGAATGAGTAATATTATTGGTGTCATATAAATAATAATAATAATTCTTCTTAAAGTGGCTGTAGCTATGTATATAATGAGAGAAAAGAAGATTCCTATAGTGCTTTGCCGCAAGATAGTGGAATTTTACAAGAATATGGCATCATGCACTGAGCTACTTTTGAATTACTTTCTGAGTAAGCAAATCTGACATGGAAAATAAAGTATAATATAGTATAAGATTTCTGACATATCAAAATGTTGTTTTAGTTTGACTTGAAGAAGCCACAAGTAGAAACTAGAATCTGTGTTTCAAAAGTACCTAGAATGTTTCTCACACAAACAAACATTTGGCTGGATCCTTTGGATTTTGTTACAGGGGGACGGAATTTAGTGGAGTGGAGCAGTTTGTAAACACAAAACACCGACCAGTTAGAAAAATATGTTCAAAGAGAAACTTTTGAAAGCATCAAGGTCAAACTGGTTGACCTTGCTTTAAAGTCCTGTCAATTAATGACATTAGCAATGCTATAGTTCAAGGCTCAATAAAGCTTTAGAAGCTACAATTACTTGTAATACTTTTTGCACAAATGGTTTTATTTGCTTCACTGTAGATTGTTGTGTGTTTTTTTACTAGTAACGTACTGTGAAATAAGACTGTCTATAGGCTCATTTCATTATTATCATATTGCATTTTATTTCTGTTATAGTAATTACAGCATATTCTGCTTATCAGAAGAGCATTTGTTCTGGACTTAATAAATGGAGATGATAACTTATGCACAATTATTATTGAGAATTTGCTGTTCGGTGCACTCGGCACAATGGATTTTTTTCCTAACAAGCTCAGTCCTTTCCATATGCTAGGCAATGACTGGACCTGAGATTTGCAGAACTGCCCACAGCACTGTCAGGCCCGGTCCTCACTAAAGTAGATGAGATATCCTCAGCCAGTCTTAATACACACTGCTATGGCCAACTCTGGTCCTCTCTTGTTGACTGACCGAGGTCCTCTAAGAGCCCCATAGTGCAGATGAAGGATGACCTCCATACAGATACCCACAGAGGGGTGGGCAATGCATTTTGCAAAGGACATCATCATACATCTCTCTACTTGTTTCAAAATATCTCCCAACTCGACACCTCTGTTCTTCATAGGATCTGTGTCTTTCATCCACTCTCATCACATCATCATCATCATCATCATCATCATCACCATTTAATTATATAGCGCCACTAATTCCGCAGTGCAGTACAGAGAACTCACATCAGTCCCTGCCTCATTGGGGCTTACAGTCTAAATTGCCTAACACACACAGACAGACTACGGTCAATTTGATAGCTGCTAATTAACCTACCAGTATGTTTTTGGAGTTTGGGAGGAAACCGGAGCACCTGGAGGAAACACACACAAATATGGGGAGAACATACAAACTCCTCACATATAAGGCCATGGTTGGGAATTGAACTCATGACCCCAGTGATGTAAGGCAGAAGTGCTAACCACATGCTCCCATTCCCGGTTACAGGACTTTTTTCGGGCTGCACCCACTTTGTGGAATTCCCTCCTGCGCACAATAAGACTTTCCTCTAGTCTTCAAACCTCCAAGTTTTCTCTAAAAAAAACATCTCTTCATGCAAGCTTATAATATTCCTCAACCACCCTTCTTACCCTCCTTAGGTTTCCCTATTACCACCCTCTGCACAGCTAACACAAGACAACAACACTATGACCAACATTGTTGTGTGGCTGGATCATACAGCCCACTAAGCACTTTATACCTTTGCAATCTGTCTGGACCAATATGCAATATGATGTAGCACTTACCCTCATGTATCAGACTTCCATTGTCCCATAGATTGTAAGCTTGCTGGCCAGGCCCTCCTCACCTCTCTGTATGTATTACCCAGTATTGTTTTATTACCGTGTTGTTTCCAGTTGTAAAGTGATGCAGAATCTGCTGGCGCTATATAAATAAGTGTTGATGATGATGATAACATGTCTTAATAATGAGTTTACTTCCATTTAATATTTTATCTTTGCCCTTTGAGATCTGTCCAGGTATGTGAATATATTTGGGGAAACCGTACTCTTTGATATAAGTCCAAATTACTTCTTAACATTGGTTTCTTTTTCTCGAACCTTACAATAATAACAGACCTCCGTGAAAATATCTGGCCTGCGCTCCCTCTCGCTCAGCCACGATAAGAAACGATTATCTGTATTTTCTAATCTGCTGCAATAATACTTTTGACTGAAATGCGAAAATACTGCAGACTTTATGACTTCAGATAAATCCAGCGCACTCTTGGAATATATTAAATCTTGTGTTTTATCTGGAAGGCGTAATTCAAATCAAAACAGCTCTTCTTTGTATATCCTCCTAGTCAGAGGTCCTGCAAGAAAGGCTGTCGAGATTCTTAAAATAGGCCTATTTTTTTGGCCGCGGTCTAGCTCAGGGCCTGATGCAAAACTGGAACCAGCACCCCCTGGATATTTGGCAGCACCAGAGCATCTTGTTTAGTAGGTGCTGCAGACTTTCTAGCTCTGAATTCTAATTAGAGTGCAACGCAGTGATGTCATCACACGCAGAATCCCTCTAGATTGTAACCTCTCATGGACAGGTCTCTCTTCTTGTTCTCCTGACTATATCCTGTCCACCTGCCGACCCCCTGCCATGCACAAATATAGCCGGACAGTCCTGATTTTTAGGGCTCACGTTTGTCCAGTGGGTGGGAATTTTGGAGGAAGGAAGGTATGTAATGTGTACCCTATTGATTTACAGTCACATTGTGGCCACGCCCCCTTTGCAAATTGGTCACGCCCCTGTCCTGCTGCTGGGGGCAGACACCTTGGGAGGTATGTGTAATTCGTTGCTGTCTGTTCATTGGGTATTTGTTTTTTCTGTTCTACCCCCTACCCCCTATTCTAAGGCGCTGCAGACCTTTGTTGGGCCTTATAAGTAATTAGATAACAATAATTCCAATTTACAAAGTCTCCTGTAACTAGTAAACAATCAGAAAGAGAACTGGAGCAGATATAGGATATTAAGGCCACAGTAGACCCTGAATTGTGCTGGTACCCAGTTCCGTTGATGTTCCTGTTGCCCCTTTTAACCCTATTGTTGCTCCTAGACTGTCCTTTTGGACACTTAAAAATGGCCATGTATTAATACACTGCATGGTGTGCTGAGGTCAGATGAAATAGTTTCCTTAGCATCCAATAGCTTCCCCCTGTGGCCACATTTCCATGAAAAAAGAAAGATTAATTTGGGGGGGCTTGCCCATACCCATACCCATACCCTCCTGCAACTTATATTTAGTACATTGCTTTATCTTTGTACCATCCATCTGTGCTTTTCAGGTATGAATTGATATCATCAGCATATGATACATAAAATTGTATCTAGGCAGCAGCTTTGTGTCGTAACCCCGTCAACAAGAACAGTCAGCAGCCGATAAACAGACATAAAATAAGATACAGAAGAAAGTTATACAGAAAAGACAAAATGTATTTAGTTCAAATCGCAGGAGGGCGTGTACAAGCCAATAAATTAATGATAAGGTGGTAAGTCCCTTTAAGAGTTTCCAGTCGATAAATCAAGCAAAACATTTTTTATTCTCACATCAGACTGGAAAACTGAACTTACATTATTATTATTATTATTATTATCTGGTATACAGAGGTGAATCACAGCCAGACTTTAGGTATACCAGACTATGTGTTTGTGTTCTCTTTTCATTTCATTCTGACCTTAGAGGGCTCCAGCTTTGTAAATAATACATAATAATGTGTTTTTTCGGGGGGTGCTTTGTTTCCTCTCCTAGGAATTAATGGTTTTCCTTTCTGTGTATAAAATTCATGCTTGTGATCGCTGAGTATTTTGAAGGCTCTGTCGCTTTTCCACTGGTTCTCTCCAAATTGTTTGTTTGGAGGACTTAAAGATTTAAGCGGCGGAGAGGTTAGGTTTCACATCAAATGCCTATCCCAGCAACAGGATTATTCAGACCTTGGCTTACTGGCCAGAAATGTGGATATATTCACATTTATTAATATGTTCCTTAATGTGTCCTTAAATAACTTGCAGCAGGGACAGGCGGAGGGGTTAAGCGTTCCCTCTTTGTATATTCCTGTACCCACGATCTTGTATCATAACATCATTAGTAATCGAGGTCCTGTGTTATACAAAACTAATCCCTCTAATTATTTAAGGCTGGCGTTCCTGTGTTTCTGTTCCTGTGAGGCCTGGACAAATTCATTCTGTCTGTAAAACTGGACACTGCCCAAAAATTGCACAATGTGTACCCCCCCTACACATACAAACACACACACCTCTCACTTAGTCATACAATCACTCGGAGTTATCAAACATTACAACCCGGTTGATCAGATTCGATTGGATGTGATTGGGCAGAGCAGAAAATCAGGTTGACCTTGGACTCTGATTGGTGTTTGTGTGAAGTCATCAGTCAAACTGAAAGCAGTAGGTGCCTGATCCCAATTGTAACACTCTACAGATATCGGCCTACACTGCTGGTTATGAGTGCGTACACACTGCCATATTTGTCCGACATCGTTCTATCATTGATCGTTGATCTTTGGTGCGATAAAACGTGATTGTGTCAGCGTACACACGAATGCAATATGTTACCAAACGGTCGTTTATCGTTAATTGGATGAAAAACCTGTAGTGTGTGCCCAGATTTACGAATACAGCTAAAGCTAGATTAGATAAACATTAGATAAACCATTAGTCCTCCATCTGTTGTGGAACTATAAGTCCCAGCGTTCTCTACCAGGCAGAGTCTTGTCATTGCTTTTTAGGCTGGGGTACGAAACGACACCAACAGAACAGGATGCTCAATGGGCAACATTTTAAAGCTGAGTTTACATCAATTTTATCTTTTTGCGCAAGTTTCCATACGTTGAAAACTTAGGACATCAAAAAGACAGCAAGTTTCATGATCTTTAAGTTCTCTTCTTTGCCCCTTTTAAAATAATGACGTTGTAAGTCTAAATATAACTGTTACGTCTTGGACGATTAAAGTAATTTATTTCACAGCCCCCAGAGCCCACCACGTAATAAGCGCTAACATTGTTTTCCTACAAGGCTGCGTTTCAAATCTGACAGCCGCTGTGTTGTTTTTTTTTGTATGTGCTAAACCGTACCGCAGGCACCCAAGAGGTTCTGTCATCGCTGTTCTTGACGCAGGGAGGCCTCAGTAAACAAGCTGTCATAGTTATTTGTATAGGACTTGCTGAGAGGATGATGGTTAAACTGAAGGGGACACATGAAGTGAATTAGCGCAGGCTGCTTTTCAAGGCTCCATAACATTGTCTGAGAAATAATAAATATCGTAATTAATAACCAGTTTGGCAAAACAAAATAAAAATGGTAAACTTTGTATTGGTTTGCTGCAGTATAGCAAGAGAAATAACCTTTCTATTTCATTTTAGATCTTAGCCCCTAGATCAAATCTAGGAATTGTTGCCTGTGCCTATAGAATAGTCTTTAATTTTGGCACGTACTGAAGACATGGTGTTCAGGAAACTGTCAAAATCACCAAGAGGCCAAGCTTGTTAACAAGCAACATGCAAGGAGAGCCAGTTAGTGTGTTAGAGGGACTGTGTCAGGATTCATACAGATTGAACTCTTTGGGAGTTTTGCAATAGAGGCGGAACACAAATGGAAGGAATTGAAGCCTTGAAAATACTTTTCAGAATGTACAAGGTCTTTTTAGGGACGTCTGTATATCATACTTGCCAACTCTCCCTGAATGTCAGGGAGACTCCCTGAAATAGGGGTGATCTCCCTCACTCCCTGAAGAGTCTGGCATTCTCCCTGATGCTAAGCCAGTACAAGACGTGGTTGGCTTCGCCATCTGTGGCATGATGACACAGTTCAGATATTGTGTCCTATGTCCATGTATTGATGCCTATGGAGGTGGCCATTTTCATGGAGACCAAGATTTAATCAAAGACTGACAGGTAAGACAACATGACTTCAGTAATGGAGACAGAAATGTAAAAGACACTTCAGTCTCTAGAGATTCATTAGCTGCTTTTCTTTAACGCATAGTTGCTGATTCTCCCGGAATGTCCGGGAGACTCCCGTATTTCAGGGAGACCTCTTGGGAGAGCAGGGCAACCTCCCGGATCTCGCCCCCGATAAGTGGCGGGTGGGGGCTTAATGACGCAAATATCGCGTCATCGTCAAAATGATGATATCTGTCAAGCTCTGCCCCCCGCATGCCCACCTCCCCCGGGATCTCCCTGAAGCCAATGAGGAAAAGTTGGCAAGTATGATATATATTCTTTGGGAAATTTATAGAAGACTATTTGTTGTCGGTAGCAGTCAGTCCGATATCCCTCCTTGGAATCATTTGTTACCCTAAAATCTGCATCGGTGTCCACTGAGTTTCTTACAAGTGGGGAACTGGAGACGAGGGCAAAAATTCAAACCATATTTGGATTTCTGTAGTGAAGGCTGAATTTGATTGGATGCCGGATTTCTGAAAGCCAGTGCATTGTGGGACCTTGCACTGACCTGGCGGGTGATAACAGTCTTCTTACCGCTGCCAGTCAGTGTCGCCGGGGGACCTGTGCATCGCTCAGCAGTACTGGTGACCGATTAATGATAAACTGGATGAAAGAAGATTTTCTATGGTTGCGATCTGCAGCAATACAAAACCTTCATTAGTAACGGGTCTTGATAAATAGACCCCCAAGTAACGAAAAGAAGGAGACTGCCATGTATTCAGCATATTAGGAAGATCAAGTACATATATTAGGAAACAGAGAGGAACAAGAGACGTTTATTTCTGAACAGCAGATTGAATATATATAGAAGATGTTTTATGCTGGTGACAGCGTTGGATAAATGTTTAATCTGGTTAATAAGCTGTTCCTGGATCCATCATGGAGAGCAGGAGACCTCTCTTTAGCTATGTAAGGAGCTTGGACAGTTTGCCAACTTTAGGTGTCTCGTAGATGGGTCACAGAAAGTTCACAAGAAATGAATATAACCACGAAGCACGGTAGCTATGGTGCCCTACATAAGATGATATAACAAGACCTGGAAACTGCAGCAGACATCTCCAGTTCTCAATTACTTGCAGGAACTGAACAGAAGAATAATAAACTGCTCAGTCCAGAACCCAAATTTAATTTGTGTCTTGCAGACACCCCTTTTATACTAGTTATTTGCAGAGTGTTAGTTTTTTGCCTTCCTCCGTCTATCCCAAGTTTTAGGTAGAGCCGGGACTGACAACGGTGGGGACTGGCGGCGTGTTGGCCCTTTGGGTGATGTGTTGGGCACGTCATACACACTAGGACCCGTCATTGCAGGTACTGGCTCTCACACTGCCTCCACAGCAAGTGGCGTGGCCATGGTAGGGCCCAGAGGCGAAGGAGGGGCCAACAATGTTAGGCAATGTTAGGCATAGTACCCTACTCTCCCGGGAATGTGCAGGAGGCTCCGGAATTTTGGGGAGACCTCACAGACTCCGAGAAGAGTAGTCGCTCTCCTGGAACCTGGTGGAAGCAGAACTTAATAAAGCACACAGGGCATCAT
Organism: Mixophyes fleayi; assembly: GCF_038048845.1. Classification (NCBI taxonomy): domain Eukaryota; kingdom Metazoa; phylum Chordata; class Amphibia; order Anura; family Limnodynastidae; genus Mixophyes; species Mixophyes fleayi. Next base: position 9,171,891 of record NC_134409.1, read on the forward strand.
ACTTAAAACATTTATTCTTCTCGTCCCCTTATTTCCTAAAACATCTGCAGTTCCTTAAGGAATATTTTCACTTGCAAATCATTTCTTACAGAATCTCTTTTCCTTTTCTGTTCGAACACACTTAAACCAAATCCAGGGTTGATAAATAAACATCTCTGTCCGATGATACAAATACAAGACTGAAAAGCAAACAAGTATGGACCTTTATTTAGTAAAATTTACAGCAGGCTGCGTACAAGCCACTGGATACTCAACACACAGCCTGATGGACAATGTAGTCTGTAGACATGGCTAAAATAGTGCTAGTCAGGAGGGGGGGGGGGGGGGGGGCTTTACAACCACAGGAGGACTTCCCCTCTAATTTAATTGTTACAACTTCTATTATAGAAGCACATCATAAACTATATAAACGATCATTTTACCTAGCTACCTCGTTAATTGTGCGTTAACGGGTGGTAAACGCGGGCTGGTGAAAGTGTTACGGCTACAATATAGCGGCTTGTTTTGAACGGCAAACTGAACCATTCTATGTTCCTCAATTACAGCAATGTCATAACACTGTTTACTGGTGTTGTTAAACAGGACGGTGTTTGATCTGATCACTTTCTTATTAGTACTTTTTTTTTTTTTAAACTTAATTGCTAATATAATTAAACTGCCCTCAGTACTTTCTTCCAAGAAACACAAAATGAAAAGTGAGACGTCTGTACTTAACGATAATTATTGGTCCTATACAGAAAATTATAGGCCACTCGACTTTGACAGGCAGCGTCCTTAGGGCACAGTATTTTACTGCAGGATCTCGTTGGACTTTTAGGCTTTAAGAGTTTGTGGTTGTTAAGAGAACCCCCCCCCCCCCCCCCTTCAACCTCCCCCACACACGCTTGAGGATGTTTTCTTAATTTATTGTGCCTGTCATTTGTTTGCGCAGCGTTAATAAATATAGTTATGAGAGAAACAGCATGCACACGGAGATAAATGTCTATAATAATATATCTGTGGTCAGGAATGCTGGAAAGACTTTGTCATAAATCTAGGCCATATTTTCCCTTTTAGAGGAATTGTTCTTATAATCCATAACCTACGATAAGCTGCAGCGGATGTATAACTGTGTGCGTTACCCCCCTTATTTAAACGAAAACGACTGTTAAAGTACAGTTATTGGAAATGTTTTGTAAAATGAAATATAATTGATCTTTGCCGTTTACCCTAATGGCAAGCTTGCTCACTTTCCATGATATTTAGGGACTGGTTCATTAAGGAACGTAAATGCCGATACATGCTGTATTTTGCGTAAAAAAAAGCTCTATGCATGCTCAGAAAAGAACTATACGCTAGAGAACGCCAGGTCATCTAATTCAACTTTGACCGCAAAGGACACTTCCAACAAACTATCATCATCACCATTTATTTATATAGCGCCACTAATTCTAGGGTCAATTTGTTAGCAGCTAATTAACCTACCAATATGTTTTTGGAGTGTGGGAGGAAACCGGAGCACCCAGAGGAAACCCACGCAAACACGGGGAGAACATACAAACTCCTCACAGATAAGGCCATGGTCGGGAATTGAACTCATGACCCCAGTGCTGTGAGGCAGAAGTGCTAACCACTGAGCCACTGTGCAGCAAGATCACGCCATCTCAGGATTTTCTATGGGATCTCTTCGCTGGATCCCTCACATGTGAATATGCTATACGCTCCATTGTCTGGTGGATGGGAGTGAGATGGAAGCTGACTTAACAGCTGACTCCAAATTTATGTAGCAATTTTTTTTAGGTAGCCTGTTTTTACATAGAAAATCCTGAGATGGTGTGATCTTGCTGCGCAGTGGCTTAGTGGTTAGCACTTCTGCCTCACATCACTGTAGTCATGAGTTCAATTCCAGACCATGGCCTTATCTGTGAGGAGTTTGTATGTTTTCCCCGTGTTTGTGTGGGTTTCCTCCAAGTGCTTCGGTTTCCTCCCACACTCCAAAAACATACTGGTAGGTTAATTGGGTGCTGACAAATATTGACCCTAGTCTGTGTGTGTGTGTGTTAGGGAATTTAGATTGTAAGCCCCAATGGGGCAGGGACTGATGTGAGTGAGTTCTCTGTACAGCGCTGCGGAATCAGTGGCGCTATATAAATAAATGATGATGATGATCTTGCTGCGCAAAGCAAAGATTATCAAAGCTTAATGAATTGCAGAACTTTGCAGTCCCCATTAACAAACGTTAAGGGGATTATGTCAAGAGAAATCTTTAATTTCTCCTGCCGTAAACGCTTCAGAAATTGTGCCAAGGCCGCTTTACGGAGAAAACTGCTGTTTTCTCCGTTTTTATTGCTGATCACACTTTAATAAATAGACCCTTAAAACTCCAGATCAGAAAACTGGAACACGAACGTGATATGATGTCTGCTCAGTCTTTAACGGTCGCTCCAGAAATAGTGATACAAATTCTTTGCCCAAACTTTTTGACAGTTCAGGTTCACCAGAATTGACTCTTGGTGAAATAAAAACCAAAAACATTTCCAAAGACAAAAATAAATAACAAAGAGAATAACAAAAATAACATGTTTGGACAATGGGCAGCACATTGCGTTCAGTTACGGAGGACCAGGTCGCTATCTGTGTGGAGTTGGTATGTTCTCCCCATGTTTGCGTGCGTTTCCTCCGCATGCTCCGGTTTCCTCCAGAACTATACTGCTATACAGATTGGCTTCTGACGAAATTAACCCGTGTGTGTGTTTGTGTGATAGGGAATATAGATTGTAAGCTTCTCTGCAACAGATGCGAATGATTTAATATTCTGTGTTTAATATGGTGACGCTATATCTATAAAGGTTAATAAATAAACATGAAGATCTTGGACTGGTAAAATGTGGAGGATTGAATGTAAAACATCTATTTTGCGAATCATTTTTCACTCTAAACGTTTAAACAGTAGAGGCCGCACGCTGACCCGTGATCCACATTAAGCACAGTAGGTCTGTCTGGAGCGCCAGGCTTCCAGTATAAAAAATGTTGTTATTATTAAACAGAGCAGCCCGTGAGGTTCTTGTAATTGCTGGACGGGCTCTGGACAGATCAGCAGCCCTGGGATCCCAGCATGAGGTATGAGAACAGTAAAACATCCCTGTGTATCTGTCTTTCTTCATAGCTTTGATCTGCAGATAACACTGGGTGAATCCAAACAGTCACTCATTCATCTCCAATGATTAAAGAGGTCTCTGCTTCCTGCCCCTGTCATCGAGAACCTTCCCTCTTCAGATATGAAACAGATAGGGCCTGATCATTAAGGAGCGTAACTAGCGGTTTTTTTGCATATAATGCGCATATTTACTCCATACTTGCCAACTCTCCCTGAATGTCAGGGAGACTCCCTGAAATAGGGGTGATCTCCCTCACTCCCTGAAGAGTCTGGCATTCTCCCTGATGCTGAGCCAGTACAAGACGTGGTTGGCTTCGCCATCTGTGGCATGATGACACCGTTCAGAAACTGTGTCCTATGTCCATGTATTGATGCCTATGGAGGTGGCCAGTTGCCTACTCTCCCCGAATGTCCGGGAGACTCCCGCATTTCTTGGAGACCTCCCGGGAGAGCAGGGCTACTTATCTATAGCGGGGACGGAGCTTAATGATGCAAATATCGCGTCATGTTAGCCACATCCCCTGCTGTAATTGGCCAAAATGGTGACAATCTTTTAGGGGGCGGAGCCAAAATGATGCGATTCGTCAAGCCCTGTCCCCACCTCCCCTGGGATCTCCCTGAAGCCAACGAGGAAAAGTTGTCAAGTATGATTTACTCTGCTCATGCCCAGAACTTGCTCGGGCTACAGCTCAGGTGTAAGTGCCGAGTGATAGTGATGACAGTTGTGTATACAGTTAGAACATGTGTTTGCAATCAGGAACAACTGTACAAATGTATGTTATCTACAGTAGGCATTAATAACAACACAACATTTTTCATGGGAAAAAATTAAATAAAACTACAGCATTTTCTAAAATAATGATTTTGTCATTAATGACTGTGGATCTGATTCATTAAGAAAAGTAAAGCAAGAAAAATTAGTAACTTTGCACCTTGGCAAAACCATGTTGCATTGGCGGGGAGGTAAATTTAAAATGTAATGGAAGATTTATAATTTTGTTAGGGCATGTCCTAGATCAACTTTAAATGTCAGTGTACAAATAAAGCTATCGAGTATTTGTGTGCTACATTAAAAAAACAGTCAGTATTTAACTTATGTGCAAAACAAAAAAACTAATTTGCGCCCCATGCATTGTAACATGGTTTTGTCCAGGAGAAAACTGGACAAATTTTTGTCTTACTTTCCTTAATGAATCAGGCCCCATATTATTAACAGGTGATATTAATTGAATAGGTCTTTATTTTTCTTTGCGTTTTTTTGTGAGTTTATATTCCACATATATTTTGGACGTGTCCTACAGCGTATTGTCTAGTAGGGAGGAGTGGACCTAGACCTGTATTCATCAACAGATTATCTTCAAATCTGCTCCTTGTATAACCGTTTCACGTGCGGTTTAAATAAAACGCATATTACGTTCGTTTTACGTGCCTTCATGAATCAGACCCATAGTGTGCATCTTCAATAATTTGCAGTATAGGTGGATGTATTGACGTTAATAATCTTAATGATCTTGTTTGTGATAAAAGGAAAGTTTCTATTGTGTATGAAGATTTAATGGAAAGCAAAGTTCATTAAAAAAGAGAGCCTTGGACATTTTTAAAGCGAATTGATTACCATGTATGCATGTACAGTCATGTTAAAGAAAAATTCTGTCCTCTTTCAAAACTATTATTTACATATCAGGGCATAATAAATAATCATCTAGGGCCTGATTTATTAAGGATCTTAACTTGAGAAACTTCTTATTTCAGTCTCCTGGACAAAACCATGTTACAATGCAAGGGGTGCAAATTAGTGTTCTGTTTTGCACATAAGTTAAATACTGACTGTTTTTTCATGTAGCACACAAATACTTGATAGATTATTTGTACACTGAGATTTGAAGTTGATATTTGTGTGCTACATGAAAAAACAGTCAGTATTTAACTTATGTGCAAAACAGAACACTAATTTGCACCCCTTGCATTGTAACATGGTTTTGTCCAGGAGACTGAAATAAGAAGTTTCTCAAGTTAAGATCCTTAATGAATCAGGCCCCTAGTCCTCAACAAGTCGTAAAAGTCACGGCGCCCCATCCCCACTTGCAGTGCTCTTCCCCTCCGCAAAGTATGATTTTATTTTGTCATTAATTAACAAAAATTAAGTCAATATAAAGAAGCCATGTGTAAAAAGTAAGTACACCCCAGCATTCAGAAGCTTGTAAACCACATTTACCAGAAGTGAGTTGAAGCACGGTGAGTTCGATTCCGGACCACGGGCCTTATCTGTGTGGAGTTTGCATGTTCTCCTCGTGTTTGTGTAAGAGATCGATAAACTCATACTGAAAACAATTACTTCATCATCTATTTATATAGCGCCAACAATTACCTAGCGCTGTACAGATAACAAGTATTATTCACATCAGTCTTTGCTCCATTGGAGCTTACAGTCTAAATTCCTTAACACGCGCACTAAGGTTAATTTTATTAGCAGCCAATTAACCTAATAGTATGTTTTTGGAGTGTGGGAGGAAACCGGAGCACCTGGAGGAAACCCACGCAAACACGGGGAGAACATACAAACTCCACACAGATATGATTGGGAATATTTTTTTCTTAATAATTTAACCCCTGGGGGTAATGTACAACATATTTAAAATGACCTCTGCATTGCTAGATGGCAGTTCTTACCTAAATTAATATAAACAAATATGCAAATAAGGCTGTTTTGTGTAAATTCATATGTACCTATAACAGAAGTAAGGTATATTTTTGCTGCAGATACACTTTTTCTCTGATACAGAAACTGTATTTGCACAGTATAATTTTACAGAGAGAGTAGTTTGTTAGTTACACTAATGTATAATTAGTGTGATGTGGTTTTGTCATTGACAAATCTACTTAGATCTTATCAACATGAAACGAGACCATAGAATGTCTGTGCAGGGACAACTGCAAGATCTGAGGAACGGGCAGACGACTGTCCCAGCAGACATCATAATCCTTGTCTGTCAGTGACTGGGCTCCCTGCTTGTAAAGTATACAACTCAATCCCTGGACAATATTGATCCAGCCTATGTTACAGGAAAATATGAGACGAGAATGCCCAGTCAGTGTGTAAGATCGATCTCCCACGGTCTACATGATACAATGGTAAATAACAGCTGTGTTATCGATAGCGCAGTCCAACTGGTCGAACCGTCAGTACCCTCCCCATCTTTCCTGCGGTGGGAAGTGTTGCTGATTGCTCTGCTCCTGGACTAAAGACCAAGGCTGGTCGGCAGTTGTTAACACGTTTGTTAGTCTTTCATCGCCCTTGAAACCTCTTAATCTTGTAGGGAAACTCAACTGAAAGAAAGATGAGACGGTTTTGTGTCCCATGTACGATCGTATCCTCTTCACCATTGCTGTAGCACACACAAGTACACAGTCCACTCTTTCAGCAAGTTTTATTAAGCTGAAATTTATGGCTGTGGGTACCCATGTTGTGTCTCTAATGAGGCACGTTTCTGGCTGTTAAAGGTTAGATTTTAACCAATGACAATCAGATTTCCTGTGCCGTCAAGGACTGTCCTTACTCTTGAACTCAGTAAGGGTCATGGCCCGTCGGAAAGTGAGTGTGGCTTTGCCAGTAGTTGGGCTGCGTGGTTCCAGGTGGTGTTTGGGTAGGTTGAGGGTTTGTTTGGATGTGTCTTCTCTCTCTCGGGAATGTCTGGGAGACTCACGATTTTCAGGGAGTCTTTCCAGTCTCCCGGCAGACCACGGCACTCTTGTGAATCCCGCTTCACTTTCAACTGGATGGGGCCTTGACGATATCCGAAGCGAATCGCGTCTTCATGGCCCCTCTGCAAAAAGTAGACAAGTATGATTCATGTCTCAATTTTTTCAACATGTTAGGAGGTAAGAACAGTCTGAAAAAAAGATTCAATAAATGAACCCATTGTTTCGTGAATATCAGTTTCTACACGTGGTTACATACAGGCTTCACCCACCATTTCTTATAACAGATCAGTATTTTATAATATTAATATATGAATTATAAAATATTTTTATATAAATCTCCCCATGTAGGGTAAAATGATAATGATTCTTTGGGTGTGGACATTTCTGTGAATATAGTTATACAATGTTGGGTGTACATCCCTTGGTCTATGATTCGGCCGGGCTATTGATGCCTCTATAATGTGTCACTCTGTAGTGTAACTTTATTAGGGGCTGTTGAATACAGGCAGATGAATACCCCCTTTGTATAAAGTCTACTGTACCCCCCCTGTGGGCAGCCGGCAGAGGGATTCTTCAGCTGTAGAGAATTATTATCCGTCCCATCAGCCCTGTGATTGACAGTTATAACCTGTGACAGACCCAGTGTATCTCTATGTATTAACCTCTCTGTGAACTGCTGTGATTCAATCTCTTAATTAAATAGACCGTTCACCATTAATAAAGGACATTATTATGTTGTTTTTTTTTACTGCACACAAGTATTTGTTAGTTTTTAAATGGCAAGTTCCCACTGTGAAAATGATAGCAGTGCACGCAACGGGCGACGCAGGATGAAAATCCCGCTTATGACAAAGGCGTGTGAATTTTATTCCTGACTGCACATTTTAAATGGGGAAATGGTTATTTGCATATTTTCCTTAACTGTTTTCTTTCCCCCCGATTGTCCATGTTTGCATAATTATCAGTATCCACAGCCTGAATGTTCAATATATCAAACCTATCTGACGACAGCTAAGCATGCTGGACAAAAATCCAAACAATGGCGATTTGGTGTTTCATCTGGTGAGCATTCATTATACGGGTAATGGCGCGGCACTTGGTCGTAAACTGCTAAATGGCCGTGTGCTCTGTGAGCTTCATCATGAGCACCTATGAGCACAGATCTTGAGTACCTAATGACCTGATGGCTTAGGACATAAGGGTATCCAGGACTAAGGGGTCTATTTTAATAATATTTTTTTTTAATGGACCCAAAGTCTAGTGAAGAGGACATGGTATGTATAGAGAGGAGAATGAATTCAAAGAACAGTGCACATAGGTTTATAGGTTTGGAGTAACCCAGTGGCGGAAGTGGGGGTATACAGGAGTATGTCATACCGTTACTTATCCTACTGCCTTCATTGTAACACAACCACATTCCAGTCACTTACATTATATATTTATATATATATATATATATATATATATATATATATATATATATATATTGGGAAAAGCGTGCAAACAGATGGCTCCTCACACAGGTTTTTCTGAAGCACTTTGACGTTTATTTTACTTGTCAGGATGGATAAACAGTCTTGGCAGTGTCTTCAGCAAACAAAGGAAACTTCACAACAATAAACATAATCCAATAGCCCTAAACTCTGCCCATAACAGTTAGGTCCCTAACTAGTCACTGGCCACTTGTTGGCACCAGTCTTGCACACACAGATCAAACCCAGCTTTTTAAGCTTCCTGTCAGGTATTGCTCTGGCTGACTTCATAATTGATTAGACTAGTTTCCTGCTGTGTGTGTGCGCATGCGCGCAGATTTAATCCTCTCTGCACCATCAGGCTGTGGTTTCCCATGGAAACCACCACCCTTTCCTCTAGTAGAAGGTGGCAAAGTATCCCAATTGCCACAATGTGTATATATATATATATATATATATATATATATACATACAGTGGTAGAAGTAGGGGGTATGTATACAGGGGTATGTCATACCGCCACTTCTCCTACTGCCTTCATTGTAACACTGTCAATATAATCCAATCACTTACATTTTCCATATTTTCCATATTTCTAAATTTCCACTTTGGGGCACATTAAAAACATGGGAAGAGTGACCATATTTTCCTCTGATTTCTCCAAACCTTCCAACCACGACTACGATACAGATTTATTGTGCATTTAGAGTGCACAATATTTACTAATGAAGCCGTTATTGCTAGATTCACCGGGCGTCCTCGGTCAAACGCTCCATACACAGGATAATGAGCCGCCTTGCATTATGGGAAGAAATAATGGTTATTCAATATGTATGGTTGGCTGCATAAATGTGGTATGTTACGTGGCCACTGAATTCTTTCCTCTTTTTAAGCTCCAGCGTTTGTTCTTGGAGGTAAATCACCTTCAGAGGGCTCTGACATCTCAGTTAATCAATTTTCCAGGCAGACCAGACATGTCTGTGAGATCTCCACCCTGAAGATGCAAACATTAAACCCCGATTTGGCCTGAATCTTAATCTGCACCAAAGTAGCTTCACAAATCTAATTGAGTATAATATTCTATCTGTACCCACCCAGCATGAGGTCATGTATACAACCACGGTTAACTCTTACCTGTATCGTAACCTCAAACTATTAATTAGCTAACGAATTCTAGTCACTAGAACTTAATAACATCTTGTTGTTTAACAATTGTTTTTCACCTGTTCGGAAAAGATTCAAGAATTCAAGAAGAGTTTGGAAAACAAAAATGACTTCACAACACTTTTAGTTAAACGGAGTTGTGTAAAATGAAATACATATATTTCTGTCTATTAGGGGCATATTCAATTGTTTGAATTTCCCGCAGCGTTAAAAGTATTACCATTATTGCGGTAATACTAAGCCCTGAGCCGCGAGCTGAAATCTAGCGTGAAAGGTACCGTAATAACGGTATTTACGCGCACTATTACCGTAATGATGGTAATAGTGCGCAAATCGCGTTACTTTTGCCAGTAACGCTAACAATTGAATATGCCCCTTAATGTTCCTTTAAATTGTTTTACTAAGAACATCGAAGCATACTTTATATCATATTTGTGATGTATTTTTATTGGATAGAAATTATAATAAAAGTAATGTTATATTAAGCATTCTTGACTTGCGTTTAAAAAACCGCACATTACTTGTACGGACGTACGCCTGTAGTCAAATACAAACGGATATCAAGAAACTTTTCCATTTGATTATGGGCATAAGTGCACTCTGGCTGTTATTTGCCATATTCAGACAGATAGAACAGTTTGCAGGATACACACAAGGGGGTATATTTACTAAACTGCGAGTTTGAAAAAAAATGGAGATGTTGCCTATAGCAACCAATCAGATTCTAGTTATCATTTATTTAGTGCAGTCTACAAAATGACAGCTAGAATCTGACTGGTTGCTATAGGCAACATCTCCACTTTTTTAAACCCGCAGTTCAGTAAATATACCCCATGCGGTCTTAATGGTTGTGTTCACTGGTGTACAGTAAACACATGGTGAATTCATAGGCTGACGGTTTGGTCTAGCCCACCAAAATGGCCGCCCCACAGCGTGTAGTCGACAGGTAAACTTTGATGTACTCAATAATTAACAAGTCATATTTTCAGTTACGCTGTCTTTAAATGAGCAAGTAATCCCTCTGCAACTGAAGTCACTGACTTACTAAACGTCTTTAATGTTATTTATATAATCTCATTACGGGCGTTTTATGCCACAAGTATTAACTGCTGCCTTTCAAGCCGCGCTAATGGATTTACTTTGGAAATTTGATCGTCTGGCAGTTTGTCAGCCTTGATAAACTGTAAATATGCCATTGTTGCAGACTTGAATAAAATTATCACTCTTATTTTTACATGTTACTGAAAACAAGATTAGAACATGGAGTCAGCATTATTTTATAATGTAAAATAAAGATTGTGCCAAACAAACTTACTTGCTGTGTCTGATAGAATTGAGACCTGTGTAAAGCAGCACAAAAGTCGTATAGTTTATATATGGATCGCTCGTTGTAAAATAAAAGAACACACAGGTTGTTATTAAACAAATATAAAGGTCTACTAAGCCTAAAATACAACATAATAACATTCACAAATACATATGTGAAACCATACTTGGCAACTCTCCCTGAATGTCAGGGAGACTCCCTGAAATAGGGGTGATCTCCCTCACTCCCTGAAGACTCTGGCATTCTCCCTGATGCTGAGCCAGTACAAGACGTGGTTGGCTTCACCATCTGTGGCATGATGACACAGTTCAGAAATTGTGTCCTATGTCCATGTATTGATGCCTATGGAGGTGGCCATTTTCATGGAGACCAAGATTTAATCAAAGACTGGCAGGTATGATAACATGACTTCAGTAATGGAGACAGAAATGTAAAAGACACTTCATTCTCTAGAGATTCATTAGCTGTGGCTAATGAACGGTGGCTCAGTGGTTAGCACTTCTGCCTCACAGCGCTGGGGTCATGAGTTCAATTCCCAACCATGACCTTATCTGTGTGGAGTTTGTATGTTCTCCCTGTGTCTGCGTGGGTTTCCTCCGGGTGCTCCGGTTTCCTCCCACACTCCAAAAAAAAACATACTAGTAGGTTAATTGGCTGCTATAAAATTGACCCTAGTCTGTGTCTGTGTGTATCCCTTTCTGTCTGTGTTTATTTGTGAGTGTGTGTGTCTATATTAGGGAATTTAGACTGTAAGCTCCAATGGGGCAGGGACTGATGTGAATGAGTTCTCTGTACAGCGCTGCGGAATTAGTGGCGCTATATAAATAAATGATGATGATGATGATGATGATGATTAGCTGCTTTACTTTAACGCATAGTTGCCTACTTTCTCGGAATGTCCGGGAGACTCCCGCATTTTTGGGAGACCTCCCGGGCTCCCGGGAGAGCAGGGCAACCTCCCGGTTCTCGCCCCTGCAATAGATAAGTGGCTTGACGAATCGCATCATTTTTGGGCTAAGATGATCTGATATTTGTGTCATTAAGCCCCGCCCCCTGATGTATTTGGCTCAAATTGTGAAAACCGTTTAGAGGCGGAACCAAAATGATGTGATTCATCAAGCCCCGCCACCGCACACCCACCTCCCCCGGGATCTCCCTGAAGCCAACGAGGAAAAGTTGGCAAGTATGCAATGTTTGAATGCAGAGATAGTTGGTTATCTATGTGTTTGTGCAGTTTTGGGATGTGTAAGTTTCAGCACAATAAACTACTTCTCCCAACTGACCAATCATCATGGGAGTTTTACAGAAACCTATTTCTGACCAACTCCAATAAGTGTCTTACACGGTCACAATCACTAAAAACAAACATATTTTGTGTTAAAGTGCACTGTGAGTGGCATAAACGTACTATACACCAGTGGCTGCAAGAACGTCCAATTCATCTTCCAGCGCAAAGGACCCTTATTGCAGCCTACGATTTGATAGGTGGAACGGGGAGGGGACTGGGCATATGCCCGTAGTCAGTGTACAGCAAGGGAGCGCCAAACTCGAGGGCACCCATCCACGTCCGATTTAAGCTCTGGGCATCTCTCAGGTACGTGTTTTTCGGTCGAATTACTTGCACCAGCTACAGGTCAGGTGTAAGTGCTGATTACTAGTGATGACGGCTGTGTATGCAGCTAGAACATGTGTTTGGGATCAGGAGCAACTGTAAAAATGTATTTTATGTACAGTAGACATTAATAACATCCTGATAAATGTATTTCAATTTTAAAAAAAATTATTTTTTTAATGTTTTTTCATTAATAACTATTATTAACATCTGTCAATAACTGAATCCTTGTTTTCTTCTGTGCGTTCTACTTGGACTTATGTATTGTTTGTATCCTGCATTGTGTCTGTGTGAATACGTCAAGTGCTGTATAGCCATAGCGTACCTACACCCGTGTACAACGAGAGACACTTCTTCAGATCTTTCTATTTGAACAGGAGCGTTCGTATGTGCGATTTCCGTGCATTATTAAAATAAAAGCACAATACATTCATTTGATGTGCTCTAATGAATCAGACCCTTAATGTCATCCTTTTCTCCATTTCGTAAGAAGTGCAAGAAAAGTTTGATACATATTTTTTCCCCCCCCTGGGGCAGAAAGTAAATCGCTCACAATGACTAATAATGCTGAGGCAGGAAAACAAATGAGAACTGCGATTTGTGCAGGAAATGTTAAACAGTTAATTGACAAATTGGAAAAAATTCAAAGTCCTGATGCCCCCGGGATAAGTACAAATCTAAGAGCGGTAATTTCATCCGCCCTTCATGATGTCATTTCATGATGTCGCCATTTGTTGATGTAATATGTATTGTGCTGATGATAAGATAAATACGCATCTTGTTTTGTTCTAGAAAGAAAAAATCCTCCAAATTTTTATGCAGAAGACAGAAAGCAAATATTATTCAGAGAAAAATAAAACGTTTTATTTTTTTAAATTTTATTTTGTATTAGTCTTACAATAAATATTTTCTTTTAAACAATGCTGATATTCTTCTGTAAAACTTAGTCCCACAGCCACAGTCAAGGACTTGGAGGAGTAAATAAAGTTTCTTTAAGCTATTTAAATGTCCCATTATCTTTTTCATGTCAGCAATCTCCCCCCCATATACTCATCATTAATCCCCCATATCATTGTTATCTACACCTCATATCATTATCATCTACCCCCATATCATTATCATCTACCCCCCACATCATTATCATCTACCTCCCACATCATTATCATCTACCCCCCATATCATTATTATTTATCCCCCTCCATAACATTATAATTGACCCCCCATATCATTATCATCTACCCCCATATCATTATCATCTACCCCCATATCATTATCATCTACCCCCCATATCATTATCATCTACCCCCCATATAATTATCATCTACCCCCACATCATTATCATCAATCCTCATATCATTATCATCTACCTCCATATCATTATCATCTACCCCCATATCATTATCATCTACCTCCATATCATTATCATCTACCCCCCATATCATTATCATCTACCCCCCATATAATTATCTACCCCCACATCATTATCATCAATCCTCATATCATTATCATCTACCTCCATATCATTATCATCTACCTCCATATCATTATCATCTACCCCCCATATCATTATCATCTACCCCCCATATCATTATTATCTACCCCCATATCATTATCATCAATCCTCATATCATTATCATCTACCCCCCCATATCATTATCATCTACCCCACATATCATTATCATCTACCCCCACATCATTATCATCTACCCCCCATATCATTATTATCTACCCCCATATCATTATCATCAATCCTCATATCATTATCATCTACCCCCCATATCATTATCATCTACCCCCCATATCATTATCATCTACCCCCCACATCATTATCATCTACCCCCCACATCATTATCATCTACCTCCCACATCATTATTATCTACCCCCCATATCATTATTATCTACTTCCATATCATCGTCATCTACCCCCATATCATTATCATCTACCCCCCATATCATTATCATCTACCCCCCATATCATTATCATCTACTACCCATATCATTATTATCTACCCCCCACATCATTATCATCTACCTCCCACATCATTATCATCTACCCCCCATATCATTATCATCAAACCTCTTTATATCATTATTATCAAGTTCAACCCCCCTCATAGCATTGCTAATTCTCCATATAATGCCCCCCCAGCTCCCCATATCATCATGCCCCCCAACAATGCCCTATATTATCATGTCCTCCATTAATTCCTTATATCCCCCATATAGTAATTTCCCCCATCAATACCCTAATCCCCGCATCAGTCTCTCCCCGCACTTAACTTACATCTTCCTGCTTACTGCGGACACTGCTCAGTTCCTCTTATGGGTTCCAGCTGTTTCCCTGGTAACAATATAATGATACAAATCAATCAATAGCCAATAAGACACAATGTAATCAGGTCCCAATAACATAGCACTCAGCCATAATAACATTTCTCAGATTTCAAAGGGTCCAGTAAAAGGTACATTTTTCGTCATTCTCACATTTCTCAAAAACGACCTTATTTCCAAAATATTACAAAGTAATGGCGTCACTCTTCACTAAACACAAAACACCAGTAAAATCAAAGAAATCCAAAATATTTGTGTCTGTGTCTTGTACGATAATGAAGATTCTTGTCCTGTTAAATCTCTTTTATACCTGGGGGATGGGAAACATTTTCACCCCCATCCTTCCATAGGGTATATTCATTATCTTGCGTACATCAGATTACAACTCGGCGTCCACTGTCCGTTCCCAGCTGCTGGGTGGTCACGTTTCACTGTGATACCGCTCTAAATATAGATGAAAATCTTCCATGTTGGAACTTAAATGCAAACAACACTTAGTTCAACTAAACAAGCTGGAGGAGCCTATAGACCAAAACCAGCGTCTTCCCATCTAGAAATATTTCTGCATTTCTGTGATAGAGATGAATCTACAGATGTCCAATGTCAGCATCAGGCTTTCTTTCTTCTCCCTACGAGCCCAGGATAGGAGACGCTGTAGACCTGTCATCCGACAGATCACAATCTCGCTTGAAAGATGAGAAACACTTATCATGACATAGTTTTACATTGTAGAGGATACATTTTGTCTCTAGTTTGTCTCTACAACCATCTTTTCCTTTTCTTTATTCAGAAAGCTGAACATGAAGTTTGCAGTCTATAAAAGATGCTTTATGCTTCCCAGCCGGTACATTGTTTCCGTTCTGGGGAGCTGTCTCTGAGGTTTGTTTTGTTATATTGCGGAGATAGGTTGTTTTATATCGTGGTGATACAATAATCCTTCTTATAGCCAACATTGGATTTGCTAATGATAACTATGCACCCAGTCTTGTTATGTTTCCATCTTATCATTTTTTGGGGAGCAAATTAAATATTTGTCATCGTGTATCTCAGATCTCTTTACACGGTGTGTTTCATTATTCATGTTGCAGTGTCCAGGTTCATGTATGACACAGCATCATGCTCCACACTGGAAACAGCAACATACGTATTCATGAGACGGATTCTTTAGTTTGACATTCAGATGATTACAGTGTTAGGAGTATATTTTAATAAATTGATAGCTTCAAAGACGTTAAAGTTAATGTCGGTTCTGGGACATTATTACACTAAAATCTCCCTGGCTTTAGAATAACATCAGGATTTCTGAAATGCTCTTTAAATATTGTCTAAATATCTGTGAACATATGATCTACACAGCAACATAGTACATTTCTCTATCTATGAACATATGATCTACACAACGTAGTACATTTCTCTATCTATGAACATATGATCTACACAGCAACGTAGTACATTTCTCTATCTATGAACATATGATCTAAACAATGTAGTACATTTCTCTATCTATGAACATATGATCTACACAATGTAGTACATTTCTCTATCTATGAACATATGATCTACACAGCAACGTAGTACATTTCTCTATCTATGAACATATGATCTAAACAACGTAGTACATTTCTCTATCTATGAACATATGATCTACACAATGTAGTACATTTCTCTATCTATGAACATATGATCTACACAACGTAGTACATTTCTCTATCTATGAACATATGATCTACACAACGTAGTACATTCTCTATCTATGAACATAGGATCTACACAACGTAGTACATTTCTCTATCTATGAACATATGATCTACACAATGTAGTACATTTCTCTATCTATGAACATAGGATCTACACAACGTAGTACATTTCTCTATCTATGAACATAGGATCTACACAACGTAGTACATTTCTCTATCTATGAACATAGGATCTACACAACGTAGTACATTTCTCTATCTATGAACATAGGATCTACACAACGTAGTACATTTCTCTATCTATGAACATATGATCTACACAACGTAGTACATTTCTCTATCTATGGCGATAGGATTTTCTGTTAAACATCATGGGGTAAATGTATCAATGTCCGGATTCTTCAACTCCGGCGAGATCGGCGTCTTAAATTTAAAGCGGCGCTGCCTTGTAAAGGGAAGTTTCCCTTTACAAGGCAGCGCCGCTTTAAATTTAAGCGCTGAAGACGCCGATCTCGCCAGGAGTTGAAGAATCCGGACATTGATACATTTACCCCCAAGAGTCTGAGTCATTAAGGAAAGTAAGGCAAAAAAAGGACTAAATGTTCTCCAGGACAAACCATGTTACACTGCAAGGGGTTTAAATGAGTTCATTATTTTGCACATAAGATAAATACTGGTTGTTTTTTCATCTAACACACAAATACATGATAGCTTTATTTTTACACTAAAGTTTAAATTTGATCTAGGACATGCGCTACCCCAACTATAAATCTGTCCCCACATTTTAAATTTACCTCCCCCTCCAATGCAACATGGTTTTGCCCAGGTGCAAAGTTACTCCTTTTTGTATGTATTGTTCTCTTTAATGACCAGGGCCGGATTAAGGGAATGGAGGCCCCTGGCCTAAGGGGGCCTCCATTCCCCTGTGAGGACCCCCCCCCCCCCCGTGATCCGAGCTGCTGCCCCCCCCCCCCCGTACTTACCTCCTTCTCCAGTGCACTGTACACTCTTTACTGAGGAGATCTCGTGAGAGTGAGACTCACGAGATCTCCTCAGTAAGGAGACTACAGCTCGCCGGGGAAGGACCGCAGTGAAAGTGCTCAGCAGCACTGATCGCGCCGGGGGCGCCCCCGGCCCCGACCGATCAATACTGCTGCTGAGCACTTTCAAGGGCCCCCTGGATGCCATAGGCCCCTGGGCTGTAGCCCAGTTAGCCCCTATGGTTAATCCGGCCCTGTTAATGACTCAGGCCCCTAGAGTGTTGTATGGCACCCCCAGAAATGTAGCCTCGCACCTCTGGATTAGAGTCCCTGCTCTACGGGATCGGAGTGCCCCAACGGATCCTCGGCAGAATACGTTGGAACTTGAAGTATCAGAGTGTTCTAATTGTATTTATTTGGAATCTAGTTCTTCATTCTTGTAACTATTGAAACGTTTGTTAGGTGTTTCTTTCCTTTTCATCCTGCGGTGTTCACTTGAGGTGTTGTTCTTGAATGATATTCAGTAGATACACCAAGCCTGAGGCAACGGGAGCCGTGAATGAATTAGTTACATGGTTGCACAAAAGGTTGTCTGAGCTATGTCAAGCATCCAGGTTCCCGTCTTTGATTTTCCAATTCGACCTTTGAGGTGTACGGGTTCAATTGCTCCTAAATCCCTTCACCTTTGAAGCAGCAGCTACTTGTCAGCTCTTGCCGAATTTTCCTCTCCTAATAAAGATTGATACAGCTGTTTCGCTTTTAGTCAACGTCCGTCCTTCTTGCGCTCTGACAATTCTAAATGTCTCCAAATGTTCTCAGTTTACCCCATAGGTTTAAAATGAGCAACAAACTAAAAAAACTAACACTCAAAACCAAAAATGTCTGCTCCTCTGTGCGTCCACCACGGGTATCCTTCAAGGAACACAAATATGCAGAATTTGTGCAGAACAGCTGCGATGGTGATTTAGTGAACGTGTATACATACTTCCCATCATTGAGACATGAAGAATTAGGACAAGATAGGCCCCGTCTGACAAGTGAATAACATTGATTATCTCGTTACAATGGCACCTCTCAGGGGGTGGGATAGATTAGGCAGCAAGTGAACAGTCAGTTCTTGAAGTTGATGTGTTGGAAGCAGGAAAAATGGGCAAGCGTAAGGATCTGAGTGACTTTGACCAATTTGTGATGGCTAGACCACTGTGTCATGGCACTTCCAATATGGCAGGTCTTGTTGGGTGTTTCCAGTATGTAGTGGTTAGTACCTACCAAAAGTGGTCCAAGGAGGGACATTCGGTGAACCAGCAACAGGGCAGTCTAGCTGTCGCAGACCGGTCAGAGTACTCATGCTGACCCCTGTCCACCACCGAAAGCGCCTACAAAGGTCATGTAAGCACCAGAACTGGACCGTGGAGCTATGGAAGAAGGTGGCCTGTTCTGAGGAATCACATGTGGACAGCTGGTTGCGTGTGTGTCGTTTACCTGGGGAAGAAATGGCACCAGGATGCACTATGGGAAGAAGGCAGCTGGTGGTGTTGGTGTGATTCTCTGGGCAATGTTCTGCTGGAAAACCTTGAGTCCTGGCATTCATGTAGATGTAACTTTAACACGTACCACCTACCTAAACATTGCTGCAGACCAAGTACACCCTTCATTGCAACTGTATTCCCTGATGGCAGTGGCCTCTTTCAGCAGGATAATGCCCCCTGCCACACTGGAAAAAATTGTTCAGGAATGGTTTGAGGAACATGATATAGAGCTCAAGATGTTGACTTGGCCTCCAAATTTCCCAGATCTCAATTCAATCGAGCATCTGTGGGATGTCCTGGAAAAACAAGTCCGAGCCATGGAGGCCCCACCTTGCAACTTACAGGACTTAAAGGATCTTCTGCTAAAGTCTTGGTGCCAAATACCACAGGACATCTTCAGGGGTCTTGTGGAGTCCATGCCTCGACAGGTCAGACAGGTGGTTTTAATGTTGTGGCCGATCGGTGTATATATTTCCTATATGTTTTTGTGTTAAAGAAAAAAACATGACTGCTCAATAACTGATGAATTTATAATCTTCCTCCCTCCTCACGTACAGTAAGTACCTACAAGCAAAAAAAAAACCCTGGATTTTGTCTTCTTCCCAGAAGACCTAACACGTTGAATTAACTATGTCAGCACCAGAGCTGCCACAATGCAGCTATTCAAAGCCAACTCCTGTCTTCCATACCATAGATCCACATTTTCCTAGAACAGCAATTTCCTTTTTGACCTCCACGGACATTAAACGCAGAGAGCACAGCTATAAAAAAAAATGTTAAAATGTCAGTAGAAATTGCATTAAATAGTGACACCTAAGCCAAGGAAAACATAGCTGAGATTTGAAGAGCTCTGCACCTGAATACTTTTTTTTTAAAAAAAAAAAAAAAATAAAGTAAGAAAGACAGCTCGGAGTCTGTACACATCCTGCACATGTAATAAACCATCGCTGACAAGCCACATTTATTAAAACAAGTACAAAACTAAAGATAAAGTTGCCAAAACAGATCACACAATGGAAAAATAAACCAGTGTAGAACTAAATATTGCCAATTAGCACACCTGCTCCCATTGTATATAAATGTATTCTTTTAGCACTACAAAACTGCTATGCGTTCCTTTTTTTTTTTGCAAAGGATTATTTTCAAAAGTTCTTGTTGACACTCTTGTTTTATTACAGGTTTATAAACTTGGACTTGTACGTGTAATTATCTGAGTGTTTCGCAACTTAACATGTCTTAATTTTTCAGCCTCTAACGGCAAATGCATTGTCATCAGTTTCTCCAAAAAACAGGAGAAGGTACCTGGGACAGGATAAATCTCCTAATCCTGCCAGGGTTCTTTAGACAGATTATTACTTGCGGTCTTGGAAAGAAAACATTTAATGGAAATATAATGCAGAAGGAGGACGGTGCCCAAGAATTCTTGCTGAATGTGTTCTCCTGCTCGATGTATGGAAGAAGGGAGAGATGCAGTGAAATATGAACGTGTATGTGCCATGTTCCATCACATAATTAATTCTCCATTAGCCCCAGTGATCACTTAATGGCATTACCGCTGTTCTACATATAGATCAGTGCAAATGACGTAGTAACATATTCTTTATTTTATTAATCACTGGACTTGAAGCACCTGACTGCAGTTTTCATGGTACAGTTTTTTTGGGGTAGTTTTAAAGTAAAGTGGAACTGACCGCACAAAGTGAGAGATCGCTCATCTTCAAACCTCCCAACTGTATCTCCTACCGATGTAGGAGGGACAATCCCAGTTTGAGGGCTCTGTCTTGCAATTCGGATCGGGACAGCTTTTTCCCCTGGTTGGGAATTAGGATGTATGTCACTGCAATGAACGGTACTTGGAGTGGAGGAGACACGGCCTAGCACTTCAAAAGTGGTAGACACGACCCTAGATTTTAGCCACACCCCAATCGTGACATGACCACGCCCTCTGACCCGATACCCAAATATTGGGAGGTATGCATCTGTTTATACTGGCTTTATATTGTTATTTTATGCTGCTAATAGTAGTGCAATTTATCAATTCAAATCAAGTCACCAGTGATGTACAGAGTTTCAGAAAAATTTGGCGTTTGGCAGTGAGCAACCTCTGAATCATTTTTGATTAATTACAGCTGTTCTGTATAAAAATGCAAGACTGTAAGCTTCACTTTTCTCTACAACATGTCAAAATTGTTTGAGGGGGTTTATGACGACTTTAAGCAAAGACTGTTAATTGAAGCATTTTTTTGTCGTTAAAGAACCCTTTTCAGCAGTCCCAATCCCCAATTGTCCTGACTTTCTCAGAGCAGTCCTTAATTTTGGAGCCCAAAGAGGGTGACTTTTATTCATTTACTGGCAACTATTTTAGGCTAGATGCTATATATATATATATATATAGATATATATGTATGTATATATATATATATATATAGATATATACATATGCATATCTACATATATATATATATATATATATATATATATTTGTGTATATATGTATATATATATATATCTATACGTATGTGGGGTTAGACGTGTGTGATTTCTGCACTAAGTGGGATTTTCTCACAAAGTGGACGAAAATGCACAGTTAGACAACACAGTTGGACAAACATTGGACTAAATTTGACTTGATTTAACTCCCAGCAATAAGCAGCATCTGCCACAGCCTATTTCTGCACTACTTGTCTATTTATATGGAATACTGCTAAGAGGTAATTCTTAAAATACCCTTGCTTTTTGCTTTTACCCCTTTTATCACAATGTTTCACAAATTGCTTTTCTTAGTCTCATTTCATGGCATGATCTTTAGGACTGTGTCATCTTTCACCCCTCCACCAACACACAAATTTGTTCATATTGCACCTGCATTACTCCACTCACCTCTATTTAACACCCATGAACTGTTGTCCTATTTATTATCTCTAACAAGTACAGCCTCCACCTGTCGCCAGAAAATAAAAGGCCACACATCTTACAATCCCCTTGCCTTTCGCTCACTCTGCTTCTATTAGCTGGTGATATATCACCTAATCCAGGTCCCCCACACTCCTCACACACACATACATCAGAACACTACCGTTCTATAGCAAACCTCAAACACATCACCTGTCTCCCCTCTCTTCCCAAGTCCTTTAAATGTGCCCTTTGGAATGCACGCTCTGTTTGTAACAAACTTACCTCCGTTCATGATCTCTTCCTCTCAAAAAACCTCAACCTTCTGGCAATAACAGAAACATGGCTCATGCAATCAGACACTGCCTCACCTGCAGCACTTTCACATGGTGGCCTCCATCTCACCCACACCTCCAGACCTGAAGGCAGACAAGGAGGTGGGGTTGGACTACTTCTCTCCCCACAGTGCACATACACAGTTCTACCAAATGTCCCATCACTCACGTTCACATCTTTTGAAGTACATGCTATTCGCATTTTTAATCCATTCTCCCTACGTGTTGCGGTGATCTATCGTCCCCCTGGAGCACACCAACAATTTATTGAGGATTTCTCTGCATGGCTCCCTCACTTCTTATCTTCAGACATCCCCACCATCATCATGGGTGACTTCAACATCCCCATTGATAACCCACCTTCCAAAGCTGCTTCCAAACTACTCTCTCTAACCTCCTCACTTGACCTCTCCCAGTGGATTGAATCATCTACTCATAAGGATGGCCACTGCCTTGATCTTGTTTTCTCTAGACTATGCTCAGTTTCTAATTTTATTAATACACCCTTCCCCCTCTCGGATCATCACCTTATCAGCTACACTCTCACCCCCACTGCTCTAACCTCTCTACTGTCTGACTCAACCAAGCCTCCTCATACTCGTAGAAATCTTAATTCTATTAATCTTCAACAATTTTCCCCCTCTCTCCAACACCTTCTCTCCCCTATCTCTACATTCTCATCCCCTGAGATGGCAGTACCTCATTTTCACCTAACCTTAGCAACGGCCCTTGATCAAGTGGCTCCAGCGACACTTCATACTACACGTCGACTTCGATGTCAACCGTGGCACACCAAAGCAACACGAAATCTTCAAAAACTGTCCCGTAAAGCAGAACGTCACTGGCGTAAATCTCGAAGCTCTAATGACTTCTTCACATATACTTCTGTCTACCACTCCTATCGAAATGCTCTGGACACTGCAAAACAAACATACTTTCAATCTCTTATCTATGCTCAGGCTTCTAACCCCAAACGCCTTTTCAATACATTTAATCATCTTCTCAATCCTCCCACCCCGAACCCTCCATCTACTATCAGTGCTCAGGATCTTGCTTCCTACTTCAAGGACAAGATTGACAAGATCAGACTAGAAATGGTATCCTCTTCCTCAACAAGCCATCAGCTCATTTCCTTCCCACTACCCTCTGACACCCTTTCTTCATTTGACCCCACAAATGAAGAGGAAATTTCTACGCTCTTCTTATCTTCCTACTCTACCTCCTGTCCTCTTGATCCTATTCCCTCGCAAATTGGTAGATCCCTGTCTTCTGTGCTCATTTCACCTCTAACTCAAATCTGTAATCTCTCACTCTCTACTGGCATCTTTCCATCACTATACAAGCATGCAGTGATTACTCCTATTCTAAAAAAACAAAACTCCGACCCAAACTCTCTCTCAAATTACCGTCCCATCTCTCAGCTCCCTTGCCCCTCCAAGCTTCTAGAGAGACTTGCCTACACTCGCCTCACACGCTTTCTTTCCGCAAACAACCTGTTGGATCCTCTTCAGTCTGGCTTTCGTTCTCAACACTCCACAGAGACTGCGCTGACCAAGGTTGTTAATGATCTGATCACTGCTAAGACTGAACGCCATTACTCTCTCCTAATTCTCCTTGATCTCTCGGCTGCATTTGACACCGTTGACCACTCTCTTCTCATACAAACACTGCAATCCCTAGGTCTTCAAGACACAGTTCTATCCTGGTTCTCATCTTACCTCTCTAATCGCTCTTTCACTGTTAATTTCTCTGGAGCCACCTCTGCTCCGCTTCCCCTATCAGTTGGAGTACCACAAGGCTCAGTGCTAGGTCCTCTGCTGTTCTCTATCTATACCGCTTCTCTTGGAAATCTAATAAGTTCCTTTGGCTTTCAGTATCATCTCTATGCGGATGATACCCAAATCTATCTATCCTCTCCTGATATCTCGACATCTGTGTTGTCCCGTGTAACTGACTGTCTTTCTGCCATTTCATCTTGGATGGCCTCTCGTCAACTCAAACTTAATCTTTCTAAAACAGAGTTAATAATATTCCCACCCGCCAACAAGAGCATACCTGACATTTCTATCTCTGTTGATAACATGACCATAAATCCCACCCCACAAGCTCGCTGCCTAGGTGTAATCCTTGATTCACGCCTATCCTTTGTTCCCCACATTGACTCTATATCTAAATCATGTTACATACATCTAAAGAACATTTCCAGAATCCGCACATATCTCACACAAGACACTGCTAAAACCTTAATTCCATGCACTAATCATCTCCCGCATTGACTATTGCAATTCCCTCCTTACTGGTCTTCCCAAAAACAGACTCAAACCCCTGAAATCTATTTTACATGCTTCGGCAAGACTGATTTTCCTTGCAAATAGCTATTCCTCTGTTGAATCACTCTGTATGTCTCTACACTGGCTGCCTGTCTTCTACCGAATCCAATATAAAATACTTTTACTAACCTACAAGGCCATCAACAAAGCTGCACCAACATACATCTCCTCTCTTGTCTCAAAATATCTCCCAACTCGGCAACTCCGTTCTGCAAAAGATCTGCGTCTCTCATCCACCCTCATTACATCCTCCCATTCCCGGTTACAGGACTTTTTTCGGGCTGCACCCACTCTATGGAACTCTCTCCCTCGCACAATAAGACTCTCCTCTGTTCTACAAACTTTCAAGCGTTCTCTGAAAACCTACCTATTCAGACAAGCTTATAATATTCCTCAACCACCATCTTAACCTCACTACCTTAGCCTGTTACACAATTTCACACAAGACAACTACCCCCGGAATAACATTGTTGTGTGACAGGATCATTTAGCTTATGAGTCACCCTACCTTTGCAGTCTGGCTGGGCCAAGATGCAAAATGTATACTTAACCTCATGTGTCAATCTCCCATTGTCCCATAGATTGTAAGCTTGCGAGCAGGGCCTTCTCACCTCTTTGTCTGTTTTACCCAGTTTGTTTATTAGTTTATTACGTTTGTCCCCAATTGTAAAGCGCTACGGAATATGTTGGCGCTATATAAATAAATGATGATGATGATGATGATGATGATGATATATATATTGGAGAATGTTACAAGATGCCTTTTTATATGGGATGAATTCTATTTTGGGTTTAGTGTCCCTCTAAGATATGTAGTGATAAAATTTCAGACCGGGAGCCAAATCTTGTTTCCTTATTGTAGAACATCATTAAGGGCCATGTTGGGATCTGCAACTCGTTACCAGTCACTCCGACAACAGAACCTTTAGATAACCGGCGGCTGAAACACAGCACTTGCCCAGTACAGATATCATTATCTCTCCGCTCGGTGCATTGTCAAATGTCGATCACAGGCTACAGATATCAGTACATTTGTTACAAGTCCTCCAACTATGTCAGTTATCAATTGTCAGCATTCTCTGCTGATTGCTTCCTCGGCTCTCAGTGGGGATTTGGCGCGTACGGATGCTGGGTTGAAGGGGACAGCTGAAATGTGGTTCTACAAAGTTTCCAGGGAATGTTTTGTTTTAAATATGTGCTACGCATGATTTTGCTTTAGGTGATTAACATTCTTTACAAAGATTATTACAAACGAGAGCAACAGTTCATCGCCGGTCACTGGTGATTTCTCTTATGACAGATTGACAAAGACATTTTGATATGAAAGAGATAAACAGGGAGATTTTCAGGCCAGGGAACCACAGAATGCATTAATGGGGAAATAAAACAAATTTATAAGTAGAGTTTATTTGTACTTTATATATGGTATAATGTCTATCACACTGTAAATTATTAGCGGGCTCAGAGGAGACAAATATAAGGTGACGTCTAATATTTGTAATAATTTAAATTAGAGGGCGAATTCGGAATCTGGGAGGATTCCGAATTTTGGGGAGACCTTCTGGAATCCCAGAAGAGCAGGCAATCTCCCAGATCCCTGGCGGAGATGGTGCTTAGTGATGAGGTTTGCGTCATTAAGCCCTGCCCCCACCACGCAAGGGGTGGGGCTTCTGTGACAAAATGTAATCACCACGCCCCCTCTTACACTTGCCAGCGTCGGAGAAAGCAAATGATGGCAAGTATGCTAGCATGTGAGTATTAATACTCTACATTTGATACTCCTTCAGTCTGCGTCAGTTCCTGTCACTATGGCATGCACTGCAGGCTGTTCACACATATGCAGAAAATGGACCATAATGATCTGTGAGAAACGCGTCAGCACGCACAGACGTCATAAAATACCTGTATGAATGAGTCCTTTGTGAAACTAGCAGTCAGTGAGGAATAGACTTTGGGTCTATTTATTATTGGTTGGGAAAGCCACAAATTCTGCAAAAACTGGAGCGGTGTTAGCTGTTTCTGACATCAGCCTCCTTTGTGGAGCCTCTGGTAATCTTTCCACGTGGTGAAGCCTATATAGCTAGGCAGTGGCGGTACAAGTGCTATTTTTTTACTTTTTTTTGTATAACTTTATTAATTTTTTTATGGAATCATGACCTGGAAACCAGGCTTCCAGCCAGTGCAAATATCTGAGCCGGCGTGCCAACTCACACCTGCTCTGGATTGGCAAACAGTAAGAGTACTCTTACCGCTGCCACAGGTAGCTGAGTATCACTCACCTGCCCTGGTGACATTTGTTAGGTAAATTGTCCAAAAATAAGATATATACAACACTGCCTCCATCACAAGGGCGTGGCCATGCCATGCTGTGGGCATGATCAAATCACTTTTGGACATGCCAGGTCTCCCAGTGTCCTACCTAGCGCTTTTCTATATTTCCATCCCACAAAGTTGGAGACCTGCCCCAGACTTACTTCTATCACAGTAAGTAATACGGTTGATACATGTTTTGAATAATACACATTATTAGTATTAAGCTCGATACACCTCTGTGCAATTTTACTTAAGATCTTAGTAACAATTTCACAGATGATTGAAAGTCCTGATGATCATGCAGATCCCTGTGTACACACCTACACGATTTACCTGCAAATCTGTGCTCTTCATCTCTCATAACCATCTGCTGAAAAGATCCTGACTCTGTAACTCTATGGGGCATATTCAGTTGTCAGCGAGATTGTTTTGTCCCCGCAGCGTTAAAAAAAAAAAAATTCACGCGGGTTTTTGCCGACAATAGCGACCATTGGAGTTAGAGCAGCGGGAAAACTCGTGCAATTCAATTGCAATACAGGGAACGGCTGCCCCTGCGCGTTAAAAATTGTGTTTGCGAGACTTTAGGGGAGTTAAGGGGAGTTTTAACGCTGTCATGTAGAAGACAAAAAAAAGGTTTTGCATACATTTCCATACATTAGATTGCATTACACATTAATAATATCTACATTACAGTACTTTCTTTAGCATATTTTTAACTTGAACTATTTTTTACTATACAATCATCTACACCATGTCAAAACACATTACTACATTTATATTTGTACCAAAAACATACATAAATATAATTAGTTAGTGATTTTATTTTATTTATTTATTTTATTCTTTTTTTATTTCATTATTTTTTTCACAAGAAAATCATCTTACACAAGTTAGGCATTAGTGATAAACATAAGTTTAACTTTTTTTTCCACATTTTTCCATGATTTCAAATACTTTTCAGAAGTTTTTTTATTTTTAACACACCCCAAGGAGGTGCGAGATAAAACAGCATATTGGCCTGTTTAACGCGCCGCATTAAAAAACAATTGAATAGCTTTTAACGCGGCTGCCTCTCGCACATCCTATACTTTCAATAGACCTTGTACTGGAGCGCAAGAGGACCGTTTCATGACAAAAAACGTAGCGATAACAATGGAATTGAATTGCGGATAAAGTTAACCCGCTCGAAAATGATCAACAGCGGGAAAATGACTTAACACACTCTAAATAAAATACTCGCTGACAATTGACAATGCCCCTATAGATATCTGCCTACATTCCTGGTCCTGAGTAAATACACACTTCCAAATTTGCCCGACATCGTTCTATCGTTGATCGTGATTTTTAGGAAGTTTATCAAACCAAATCAACAGATGCGATGTGTTGTGGTATAATAAAACATCATGGTGGGAGCATACACACTAACACAATATCTGACCAAACGGTCATGAATTGTGTGATACGCACAATAATTGCATGTACCCAGCTTTAGAGAGACAGCCCAGCTATGGTCGTGTGACCTAAATGCTGAACTTTTCCACCAAAATACCTGAATTTGCGGATCAAAGTCGGTGTCAGGATCAATTAAGCGTTTACACTTTCTTCCTTACAGTATAATCTGCCCTATCACGTTACTGAAAGTGATCAAATTATTCCTTCCAAATCTGTGCCGTTTAGGAGCAATTACCTGTACATATGTTTACATTTAGACGTACATCTGCGTTAGATTAGTGTCCGTCGTTATGAGCTCAGTGAGCATTGTACACCCTGTAAATTTGTGTGTCAGCTAAATCTGCCCCATCTGCCTATGGATTCTTCTCTGGGACGAGGGTTTCCATTATGCCACCGAAACCAAATGTTAGGATCTGAATACAACTTTATCTGACAGCTGTAGGACTGCAGAACAGGTGATATAAAATCCCCCCCCCCCCCCCCCCCCCCCCCAGATCATAGCTAAGCTGCAGACACATCAAGGATCAAATATAAATGTGCTTAAAATACCGGTACAACGATATGAACTCAATAAAGTAAAGTCAGTGTAGTCCATTCATTAGTAACTAGTCACATTGACGAGGCACAAAATAGCTGAACCAATAGTTATGGGAATGCAGTCTATAAATTTATTAGGAACAAGTGAAATCAGCGAGGCATGAGGCACATGTGGTTAAATGTCACTTGTTTCCGATTGAGTCGTTTTCACTAGTCCTTAAAGGCTGTTTGTGGATTTTCACTCAGTTTTAACTACCCTTACAGTAAAGAACTCTTTCCTGTGCTACTGATAAAGCGGTCTTTCTTCCATTTGCAAAGGACAACTCTTTGTCCTCTGGTCCTTGGTATGAAACCAAACAAACCTATGTATAATCTTTGGATATACTTATTCATATTAATTAGGTCACTTCTAAGTCACCTTTTTTTCCAGAATAAACCTTGTTTTTCTAACCTATTATAATTTAACCTTTACATTTTTATGCATGCCATTATTCCATCTGCTTTTGCAGCTGCTGCCTGGCACTGTGCTGATTCTCTGTTTTCTGCCAACTTGTATTCCTAAGTTGTTTTCCATCTTAGTAATTCCCAGACTGGATTCCACTGAATGGGTTGTCATTAAAATCAATAGATTGGGGCTTGTGATTGGTCCTTCCACTGACGCACTCCCTCCGTTACCGTTTTAAAAGTGGCAAAGTAAATTGGGTTTGCTGGTTCTATATTACATAGCTGACAGAGGCCCAGGAAAAAATGGATGCATGTTGCAGCCCTCGGGTATCTGGGTAAGGGGGAAGGGGTCTAGTTCAGACCATTATTAGGAAGAGAATAATAATTTTTAAACGTGTTTCCTTAAAATGTGCTGCTCCCCCCCACTCCCCGCAATTCATCATCATCATCATCATCATCTATTTATATAGCGCCACTAATTCCGTAGCGCTGTACAGAGATCTCATTCACATCAGTCCCTGTCACATTGAAGCTTACAATCTAAATCCCCTAACATACACACAGACAGACAGAGAGAGACTAAGGGCAATTTAATAGCAGCCAATTAACCTACCAGTATGTTTTTGGAGTGTGGGAGGAAACCGGAGCACCCGGAGGAAACCTACGCAAACACGGGGAGAACATACAAACTCCACACAGATAAGACCATGGTCGGGAATTTAAGCAATTCTTCAACTATACTATTTATTAAAGGGGGAGTTACTCTTTAAGCTGAAAGGTTTACTATCAAGAAGATCAGACAAGATCCACACACATTGTATTGCATTTCAGTAAGTCTTATTGTATTACTGCCTCTGCTTAGAATGTATCACGAATAAGGTGCATAAAAGAGGGGCTCACCAAAAATGTTCATTGAAAATTTATATCCCTCTGTCTGTTGGTTTATTCACTCCTCTAGAACTTGTCGGTCAGCCAAAACTATTGCTACTGCTTTACATTGTTGTAACATTGTTGCAGTTGTCTGCAAAACAATTTATCCTCTAGTTAAACTTGGTACACACTACAGAAAATTACAGCAGATGCGATTTTACCAACAACTGAAGGTCCCGATGATCATGCAGATTCCTGTGTACACACCTACACGATTTACCTTCAGATCTGTGATCTTCATCTCTCATAACCATCTGCTGAGAAGATTGTGATTCTGTACACTGTACATACATCTGCCTACACTGCTGGTGGTGAGTTCCATCATTAGTCGTGATTTCTAGGAAGTTTATAAAACCAAATCAACAGATAAAACATGAACGTGGGAGCGTACAAACTAATGCGGTATCTGACCAAATGGTAGTTTATTGTGTGATCGGCACGATAATTAGGTGAAAAACCTGCAGGGTGTACCCACAGTGGCTCAGTGGTTAGCACTTCTGCCTCACAGCGATGGGGTCATGAGTTCAATTCCCGACCATGGCCTTATCTGTGAGGAGTTTCTATGTTCTTCCTGTGTTTGCGTGGGTTTCCTCTGGGTGCTCCGGTTTCCTCCCACACTCCAAAAAACATACTGGTAGGTTAATTGGCTGCTATCTAAATTGACCCTAGTCTCTGTCTGTGTGTGTGTTAGGGAATTAAGACTGTAAGCTCCAATGGGGCAGGGACTGATGTGAGTGAGTTCTCTGTACAGCGCTGCGGAATCAGTGGCGCTATATAAATAAATGGTGATGATGATTATGATGATTTACAGAGAGCTGATAAGTTTATATCTTGTTGTTAACTTTTTAGGAATAAAGGAACAGAGAAATGAATAAACATGTTTACATGTCATATTATTAACAGCTGGAGTATGTTAATTTTTCCAATCGTTAACTAGCATATATTAATGTAGGTGATTCTGAAATTTGCCAAGAGCTGGTGGGTCGGCTTCAGAATCCACTTGTTTTGAGATGTACGGCTGTCGTTTAGCTGAAGGCAATATGGCTGCCACCGTGGATGTGCTATAAGCTTAATTATAAGCTCTTATGTCACAGTAGGTAGGCATTGGATAACTGAAAGCCCCGGGATACACTCACTAATTCAGGCATAGCAAATTAGGAATGTTTTCTATCCTTGATAATAACGTGCCTTCAAGGATCGCCAGGTTTAGCTTAAAGTTCTAGAGGTCTAATGGCAGAAGAATGTTTCTCGTTGATGGTGATAATATCTCTTTACTATAATCCTATAATATATACTATTATAATTGATATTATTATACAAAAATAATAGGGTATGGTATAGGTTTTGCAGGGTACAAAGTTGTAGAAGTAAAAAGTTTTGTATTACAGTGATTGTTTCTGTATTCTGTAACAAGAATGTGCACATCAAAGGATGTATAGCCTAAAAGACAAATGATGTAGAGGGCACTTTTCTGAGGGACGTTGCTTGCTGTGTTGCTGGGCACATTTTGCGAGAGTCTCCCGGACATTCCGGGAGAGTAGGCAACTATGCGTTAAAGAAAAGCAGCTAATGAATCACTAGAGACTGAAGTGTCTTTTACATTTCTGTCTCCACTACTGAAGTCATGTTGTCTTACCTATCAGTCTTTGCTTAAATCTTGGTCTCCATGAAAATGGCCACCTTCATAGGCATCAATACATGGACATAGGACACAATTTGTGAATTTGTGAACTGTATCATCATGCCACAGATGGCGATGCCAACCACGTCTTGTACTGGCTCAGCTCAGCATCAGGGAGAATGCCAGACTCTTCAGGGAGTGAGGGAGATCACCCCTATTTCAGGGAGTCTCCCTGACATTCAGGGAGAGTTGGCAACTGACACTTAATACTTCCTACAATCTGAAGGGCAGATCGGGGAAGGGAGGGGGCAGTCGGTCGTAGGTAATGTACAGTAAGGGTGTATCACTTGCTCAAGCTACAGGCCGGGTGTAAGTGCCGACTGATAGTGATGACGGCTGTGGATAAATGCTAGAACATGTGTTTGCAAGTAGGAGAAACTATAATAATGCATTTTATGTACTGCATGTGTTATAAACATCCTGATTTATTTATTTTTATGTAAAAATAATAAAAATATATATTTATATAAAAACACACATTTTTATTAATGACTATAGTATTATGGGTTAATTTATTTTATAACATTTTGTATTTTGCATGCATTCTGATGGGACTTTATATTGCACATGTCCAATATAAATGTGTCCTGTCTGTCTACATACGGCAAGTAACGTGTAGTCAGAGCGTTCGTATACCCAGATTCAAATGTACCTTAATACAGGCGTACGTGCGTATAAATTACGTGCGGGTTTTATGAACGCAAGTTGTGTTCACATTGCATTCGAAGATGAATCAGGCCCTGAGTACGCTGTGTCTAATCGTCTTATATATATATATATATATATATATATATATATATATATACACTAAAAATAAAATATACATGAGGATGCACTTCACCAAACAAACAGACCAGCGCCAGCAATAAGAAATAGTGCGCCATTTTGTATTGTTCCTATTGCTGGTGTCGGTCTGTTTGTTTGTTGAACAACTATGGATCCCATGTATATATATATATATATATATATATATATATATATATATATATATATATATATTGTTATTATAGGTACAATTGTAATAATAAGTACAGCATGTTTTGAAGTCTGTGCATGCATGTGTACATGTTACTATATATATATATAAAGATAGATATATTGCTTTTTTGTAAGAAGGTGCCGGAACGCACATCACGTAGTCACTCACTGTACACACACCCACACGCGTCAGTTGTGTAACGAAACATAACGGTCACCGCCCCGAGTAAGCTCTCAGCTCGCAACCACACGACCAATCACAAGCTGAGCAGCGCCACAAGCCGAGCAGTGACATCACAACCAGCGCGGACGAAGCACGCATGCATCGGACTGGACACACAAGCAGCCCGCATGCACCGTTTTAATGATTTTGCTGCCGACCTGCTACGCTCGACAGGGCGACTCAAGTCCACGTGGACCAAACATCAAATGTTCAAAAGTTACTTTTAAAACTTGGAAAATCTGTCGATAAAAGGTGCCGGAACTCGGTTCCGGTGGGTTCTTTGACAAAAAAAGCACTGTGTGTGTGTATATATATATATATATATATATAATATATATATATATAAAGAGAATTCCATGCATTGACCTATATGTGCTGCTCACAGCATCTGGTACAAAGTCTGTGTGGTATTTATCTTCCTCCTTAATAACCTGCAAGATCACATCTGCTGTCTCTGAGCATCACAAAGACAGTTTTGTTACTGAGCGTCTCTTATTACCAGACCTTTGGCAGACATGTAGATGCTCAGCTACAAGCAGAGAAACGTAGGGGTAGGGTTTAAAGGGCCACTTCTTTCAGATATCTTTAACTCTCATCTACCAATCAGAGACTTGCTTTACTTCCTCTAATCTTCACTAGATTTATACACGCTTGTATGTGATTGGCTGCTACAGCGCTTTTTGCTGCTTCCATCCTGGTAAACATATAGCGATTCATACAACATATAAAGAAAATATGTTACATTTATTGTCTGCGTGAAGTTTGCCATTTTCCTTAATTCACAATGGTTTAGAAAGCAAATAAGTATTTAAAATAACCCTCACCCGCAATATCCTAAAACACCCCTGAACTGCTAAAACCCTCCCAGATCTGGCCAATCACACATACATTCTAACAAAGTCACACCCACTTTGTGATAGGCCACACCTCTTTCAAGGTCCATTAAACTAGGCAACCCTGCCAAAATTGGATCTATTGAAAGATGTGATTTTCTGGGCAAGCATGAAAATATGTCTGAGTATTAAATAAGAGTAAATATTACATGTACTGGCAGGGGCACGCCCACTGCCCTCCTGAGTAGCCTTCTGTGACATCATTAAACTGTAGGAAGTAGTGTAGGCTCCTGATTGGTTCTGAATGATCACATGGTCAGACAGGAACGGTCGGAAGCCGAGAGAGGTGGGAGATAAAACGCACAGCAGTGCAGGAAGGTGGCATTGTGGGGATTTGCAATACTGCAGATTATTTTGAAGGAAAATACAAAAATGAGATTTCCTGTAGCGGAAGCTATTCAAATACAATTTATAGGGTGCAGAATGTGCATTTTGAAGATGTCCACGGCTCCGTTTTGCCTATGCAAAGAAAACAAAGGTTTTACAGCATCTCAGAGGTGCCAGTAATCGGAACGCTGATATTACTGTCAATGGGACCTACTGTTGCTTGCTCCAACTGGGTGAATGACATAATTAACGGTCACAGGAGTAGTATTTTAGGAAAAGGAACCGTTTGAACCAATTAATGGGGTCGTCCATTTGTGAGGTCCAAGAGACAAATGTGCATGGGAGGAAATGGCAACCTGCCCCCCCTTCCCCCCATACCCCCAAAGATACAATTGCGTCAGTGGGTGATGAGCCTCCCAAAAATCTTGTGAGACTGGGCTTGTGTGTAGTCGGCAGAACATTTAGATGAAGTTAGTAAATAGGCAGACAGGTCTGTTATATCCACAGACCACAAATCTGCAAAGCGTTGCACAAAGTTGCTCGATCTGATCATGAAAACAATGATTTATTTTGTTCACTGTTTATGCCCAGTTAATTGGATGCAATTTTGCTGGAATAAAACAAAATGCCTTTTTCTGAGTCCTTAAATGACTCCTGATGCTTTTAGCAAATATTCCTTGTGTAATTTATATGTGTAAACTTACAACAGTTTACAACCGGCACTTCAGTAAATCATTAGTACCTTTCAACACACTTAAAATGTTTCTAACTCTCCCCTCCAGCTAGAAAGGGTTTTGGTTCATCCGCCTCACTGTTTTGACAATACAGGATTGAGTTCATGCCTCTGACACAAAACAAGTCTGTTTATATCTGTTTGGCTTTGCTGGCTCTTTTTACTAAGAAAACATCACCGCATGAAAGGCCTTCTGGGAAATCTCTTTATTCTCTGCATAAAGAAACTTGAGCAGCATTTGTGATATTATATGTCCTAAGAAGACAACTCATTAGGACTGTTCTTAGTCTTGCACCTGTTGCCTACACATTGTATACCTCCCAAGTGTTGCATTGTGGGTAGGACAGACTCAATTTAAGGGCACTGTCCCACCATCCTGCTCACGGACATCTTTCGTAGATCGGAAAGTAGGATCCTGTTCACTGCTAGCGATGAATGGGTATGGCCAGGGCCATCTTTTCCATTGGGCACGATGGGCAGCTGCCCGGGGGCCCCACGGACAAGGGGGCCCCATAGGCACGGCTCTTAATTAGAATAAATAATCCTGAAAAAAAAAACCTGCAAAAAAAACCTTCAAGGGTCACTGAGCAAGTACATCTATCTATCTCTATCTCTATATATCTATATCTCTATACATCTATATCTATATATATATATATATATATATATATATATATATATATCTATCTATATATATATATATATATATATATATATATATATATATATATATATATATATATATAGGGGCCCCGGTGCACTATTTTGCCCGGGGGCCCATAATGTTGTTAAGATGGCCCTGGGTATGGCATACCAGGCATTGAAGGTGCCTGGGGGCAGCCAGTGCTTGGAAGTGCAGAACATCCCCCCGATGGAATGTGGCCACGCCCCTTGTTGGCAGTGCGTGCACACTGAACCAAACCCCCAACTTCAAAAGTTGGGTTGTATGCCATTGTAGAGCAGCCATTTTTGCATGGATCAATTCATACAGAACCAGAGACATCAGTGAGGTGCACAATGAGGCAGCCATTTTTGCATGGATCAATTTGTACAGAACCAGTGACATCAGTGAGGTGCACAATGAGGCAGCCATTTTTGCATGGATCGGTTTGTACGGGACCAGTGACATCAGTGAGAAGCACAATGAGGCAGCCATTTTTGCATGGATCAATTCGTACAGAACCAGTGACATCAGTGAGATGCACAATGAGGCAGCCATTTTTGCATGGATCAATTTGTACAGAACCAGTGACATCAGTGAGGTGCACAATGAGGCAGCCATTTTTGCATGGATCAGTTTGTACGGGACCAGTGACATCAGTGAGAAGCACAATGAGGCAGCCATTTTTGCATGGATCAATTTGTACGGAACCAGTGACATCAGTGAGGTGCACAATGAGGCAGCCATTTTTGCATGGATCAATTTGTATAGAACCAGTGACATCAGTGAGGTGCACAATGAGGCAGCCATTTTTGCATGGATCAGCTTGTACGGGACCAGTGACATCAGTGATTGCACAATGAGGGAGCCATTTTGTCGGCTAAACCAGTATTTGAACGCAGCCAATGATTTCACTAGGAAGCGGTGACATAACCTGATTTCAAATAAAGTTTTGTCAAGATACTCTAGTGCAGGGGTGGGCAAGCTCAGTCCTCAAGGGCTACCAACAGTTCATGTTTTTAGGATTTCTGTCTGTAGAAACAGCTGGGATAATTACTGATCCAGCCAAATAGATTAACTCAGCTGTGCATGATTAAAGAAATCCTAAAAACATGAACTGGTGGTAGCCCTTGAGGACTGAGTTTGCCCACCACTGCTCTAGTGCCTCGAAACTTAATTGGACGTTATTATTCAAGAGCATAAAAGTAAGTCATGAAAACAAAAATTTATAGCATTATTGGACCTATTTCAAATTGTTGACGTGGGTTTCATTATGTAAAATGGATTAAAAAAAATAAAATTTGCAGTTACTATTGTTTTTTCTCTCCCTTTAATGTTCATGGTTGGGGTGAGATGTATTTTATTAAATATTTAATAATGCCCGAGCTGCCTAATCCTGGGTTGTGGAGGAGCCATGTGTGCACAAATGGTGCCATGATGTCTTTCCAAACTGCCAAGTCACATTCTGGGAATATTGTGTAATCCCCCAGCATATTAAAAGGAAGGTAAATGTTACTGTTCCTCTTGGCTGCCCAAAATCACGAATGCGAGATGAGCTTCCTGCCAGTATTTGAAGTACCTCTATATTTATCCCAAAGTAGAAAAGAACTTGGGAACGGTTTTAATTTTTCAGCAATAAACACCAAATTCAACCACCCAGAAGAAGCGCGATTTATAGTTTATATAAAGGCGGTTTCCATGGGAGAGTAGTTGAGCAAATGATCCTGTTAGTGAGCAAATTAGAAAAATTATCCTGTCCTATGTGTGCTACATTTATAGTATAAATAGGTGCTTATCCATTATCATCTTAAAGCAGCAATCCCGTGAAGTAAACAGGTGTTTTTTTAAAAAAAATAAATCACTGTGGCAGGCTATGAGAAGAATGTTGCTATTTATCATTCTCCCTTGTTTTTTTTCTTCAGGCTGCTATTAATGATTTATGATTCTGAACTTCCATGGCAACCACAGTCACGTGGCACATGGCGTAGTGAGCAGAGAGGCTTTGGAACACCCCTCTGAGCTCTGTCTGCACAGTGACATCCTCCTTCTCCCCCCTCTGCCATCACATGACATGCTGAGAGCTGTGAGCCTGTGTCTGTGTCAATCCGTCTGTTGCTAACCAGTTAGCTGTTGAAATGGAAATAATGATGCATAGGAGGATAGCTAAAAAAAATGACTATAGGCCGAATGCTTAAAAGGTATTTAACTTGCTATTTAAAGAATAAAAAAATCTTTGCGTGATTGTAGCGACATAGTAAAATTATGCACAGGGTGGCTTGGATGGGGTGTAAATAATCTTTCTGCCTCCATTATCTCCCAGATGTGCTCATTCAGAGGATCAGTCCTTTTCCTCTGACAAGACGTACAAAGACGGAGAAGCTTCTCCTGTAAACGTTAGCACCTGTGACCCTGCGTGCATGGGGGCATATTGTCTGCAATTACAGGGAAACTGCAGCTGAAGCAGAGTCTTCTGCGGCTCATAGATTTTACAATTTCCATACTTAGAAAGAATTTCAGTTTCTCACTTCCTGGACTGGAATTTATTTAAAACCACTGAACCACTTGTTAAAATTCATTCTCCCATCTGGTGATAGCTGCGTTATAGACCAGATGATGCGGGGGTCATTCACAGTGATAATAAATAATCATACTCACCAGCTATTTGGGGGGGGGGGGGGGAGGGCGCTGCCACGTGATTTGCATAATCATGGCCCCGCCTCCGCTGTGCTACGCCAGGATTTGCCATCTTGCGCTGGGGGAGGAGCATGATGACACTAATCGCGTCATCAAAACCCCTGACCTGTCCGCTTCACTAGGGATGCGACAGGATCCGGGAGGTCGAGGGCTCTTCTGTGAGACTAGGAGGACTCCCTGAAATTCTGGAGTATTACGGACTTTTGAGTCCACCAATATGTTGGCTTTGCAGGTCCATGTGATTATTGACTGAGCCAAGAGGGAACTAATTGGTTCATCATGGAAGTATCATTTTAATGGTGGGCCATGTGTGCGCCGAGTTTACCAGGACAGTCCTATCCAAAATCTGTACCTGACAATACTTATTTGGCCATAATTTGAACTCCTGACTAATCCTTTAACTGGACAAGTTAAAATAAGTACATATAACTTTTTTTCCTTATTTGAAACCTAAAATGAAAGATGGGGTGGATAATTTGGCCTTAGAACACCTCAGCTCACAATGGTATCTTAGTTTTAAATGCAAAATTCTAGGAGCAATTTTTAACTTTGATGATGGCGCAGAGCATTGTCAGAATGTTAATACTACTCCGCGGAGGCGTTAACACGTATATATAGAGGGGAGCAACCTGTGCACCTATGCTCCAGAAAATGACTGGAGGACACATTTTAAAGAATGAATAGTTTAATCATTACTAATTAATGCAATGCCAGAAGAAAGTCTATTATTGAGAAAGTATCCACGGGCACGTTCTAAACCTGCTCTCAAAATCTATGGCACTTGGGGGCATATTCAATTCTTGGTGTTACAGCCAAAAATCTCGCAGCGCGCACTATTAATGTTATGGTAGTTTTCACGCTGGATTTCAGCTCGCGGCTCAGGGAGCTGTGAGCTGAAATCCAGCTTACTATTACCGTAATAACGGTAATAGTTTTGTCGCCGCGGGGAAACTAAAGAATTTAATATGCCCCTTGCAGTCTGCTATATACAAAGGCGCAACATAAACTAAGCAAAATAAATCACTATTAACATTTAACAATGTAGTAGTCTGATTAGTCAAATTACCCAGTTTCTTTTAGAGAGAATGAGAAGGGTATGAAAATAAAATAATTATGTGCCCCCATTGTAATTCAGTTTCATCTAAATTATTTTATGGCAGAAAGAGAAATAAAAGTCAACATTTTATATATATATATATATATATATATATATATATATATATATATATATATATATATTACAATACATATTTACATCTTGAATGAAATAACGTGTAAAATTATGTATGAACATTTTTTTATTTAACAACGTTATACATTGTATTTTTTTATTGATTTGTTTTCAATTAAATACATTTTTCCTTTATTCGTGTAAGTCAGAAACTTTAAAAGCTGCAACGGACACACGAGTGGGCAGGCTGGCTAATGATGCATGATTTATACACTGTGGGGCACTGAAACCAGCATTCATTATATAGGAGTTTTTATGCTTACGGAATGTTACACGAAAAAAAAAAAAACGAATGCTTGAGCATACGTCTTCATTTTTTAAAACTTCTGAAGTCAATACGTCTTTCACTTTAACCACCATTCATTCACGGGGGTTAAACCAGAAGTCATACATTTACTATGTGGTTTAAATAGGACCGCAACTTTTCAAAATACTCTGGTTTCACACATGAAAGGAAAGCTCCTAGTGTTATATAATGGGGTCCCAGAAACTTGTTTCTCTGATTTTAGAAAAATGAATCATAGGCACAAACCTTACTCAAAGTAAATACATTTCCTGGAATAACATATTATTATTATTATTATTATTATTATTATTATTTATATTTTTATTAACAAAGTAAGAAAAATGGAAAATATAAATAAAATAAAATTAACTGCAAAGTCTAAAAGGAAAACATTATAACATAAGCATCCTCCGATAAGTGAATCCCAAAATTCTCCTTCTCACATAAAATAAATAAATAACAGCATAAATAGTAAGAGGAAAGTAGCAACTAAGATTGTAATATTGGCAGAAGATACATTGTCTCCATTGAATGTATGTTTTCATTTTACAGTCAGATAATATGTGGCGCGTTCATTATTTGATTATAATCATGTTTAGCAAGTCCATGGTTTGTTTTCGTAAGCGATTGAAGCTAAGCTAATGTAAGTTTGTGTAACAGTGGTTTTCAACTTTTTTTGGCCGGGAACCCAAATTATGTCTGGGAATCAGCTTCGGGACAATTTTTAAAGTAATAACATATTTCCGTTTAATTACTGCTGGCTTCAAGTTAAGCATTTTGCTTTATACAAAAAAAAAAAAATTGTACCTTTCAGGAAATTAGGTACTTTTTCATTGCTAATTATTGTATTAATTTGCAGTACACAAAGGTTTTACTAATAGATCATGATGAACAGGAACCTGCAACGGGACCTACTATTTGGGTTGAAACTCCCATGTTAATAGGACATTTGTATGGGTGTATATTCCAAGATTTCCCTGAGATGAACCGGTAACAAATTGATTAGCCATATTCTCATTCCATTTCTTTTAAAAAAATTACGCATGTCCCAATGGCGACTTTCAGAACCTCTCTTTTAAAAGACCAATGGAACCTTAATTATACGTTCCAGTGAATGGAAGTAGGAATATAGATGGTTCAAAAGCATAATGAATTACGTTGCATGTTATGGTTACCAGCAGGTGACTGTGTTAAGTGTTCTACAATGGCAAAAGCTGGGAACACATTAATACAGGTATCGTGCAGATCACACCATTCACGACCGTGGGTTAGGTATTTCAAGAGTGTGTAGACTGCCACGATCATATCTTATCTTAACAAAACACATCATATCTGTTGATTTGGTTGTATAAACATCCTAAAAATCGTTATCAATGATGGAACGATGTCGGCCAAATGTTGCAGTGTGTACGCAGCACGGTGGCTCGGTGGTTAGCACTTCTGCCTCACAGCACTGGGGTCATGAGTTCAATTCCTGACCTTGGCCTTATCTATGAGAAGTTTGTATGTTCTCTCCGTGTTTGCGTGGGTTTCCTCTCGGTGCTCCAGTTTCCTCCCACACTCAGTCTGTGTGTATATTAGGCAATTTAGACTGTAAACCCCAATGGGGCAGGGACTGATTTGAGTGAGTTCTCTGTACAGCGCTGCGGAATTAGTGGCGCTATATAAATAAATGGTAATAATAAATACGCACTCGCGACCAGCAGTGTAGGCAGATATCTGTAGAGTGTACAGAGTCACGAATGGGCATGCTCATCGGGACTTTCAATCAAAAATTGCGTCTGAAGTAAGATTGCATAGCTGTTTACCCATCTTAATTAATTGTTTATGTCTTCATCTTCCACTGTCCTCCTATATTCCAACCGTACCTCGCCACGGATAGTTGCGCAGAAATGCCAGTCGCCAAAGACTTCTTTATTATTGGTGTATAAAGCTGCTGTCTTACAATAGTCACATGCACTTTCCCCAACAACATCTACAATTGTTATTCTGCTACCTTATGTATCATGGGCCTTCCACACCTGTTAGATTGTAAGCTCATGTGGTCAGGGCTATCTTTAACTTCTGTTTCATATCATTGTAAAAGATTTAATTGTATCATGATCCCTTCAATGTACAGTGCTGCGTAATATATCAGCGCTTTATAAATAAACAGTAATAATATTATATACAGTTATTTAAAAAAGGCACAAAACTCTGTTTTGACATAAAACAAGCACCAAAAACATGTGTATTGTTTCCGATTTACTGAGTGTACAATGTAACTGGATTAGATCTAGAACTACCATTCATTTGTATCCTCTGCAGATATTGCAGGCAGCAGGCGCTCTGGTCCTTGCATCTCGGCGGAGCGCACTGACAGAAGAAGATCTCCTTCTTTCCAGCCGCCCCTCTCAGACCAGACACCCTGACACTTGTATAAACATCCCCCGGCCCGCTCCAGATGGTCCACTGTCCTCCTGCCCCTCTCACCCTGGACAATATGGCCCTTGTATGGAGATCTTGTGTTGCGTCAGACGCTCTAGAAAATAATAAGCGTGCTGCCATCACTCAGGAAACGTATTAAGTAGCTGATGTGTCCGACAGGCAGTAAGTGCACTTAACTTTGACAGCAAATGTCAAATATTTATTGTGAGCACAATTAGGAAAGTTAGATCAGAAAGTGCGCACGCCATTATTGGGGAACAGGTGCAGGCCGGGCTGGGTGGGATTCTGAAGCTTGTGGTTATTACAGACCACATCTGTGTGTGACATAGAGCGCAGTGTCTGTGGATCAGAGAGGCTGAAAGCAGCAATGTGTCTATCACAACTGGAGCCAGTCCAGACTATGTATTATCTGTACACTTCACAAGCCACTAGTATGAGCTAGTATGGGCCATAACCTACTAGGATATGTAGTTATTGTAGAGGCCAGAGGCTACTGCGTATTGACTATAGAGGCCAGAATTTAATAAGTATATAGGCCGGAACTTACTAACTATAAACTATAGAAGCCACAATTTAAAAACTATAGAGGCCAGTACTTAATAAATATAAACTATAGAGGCCAGAACTTAATAACTATAAACTATAGAGGCCAGAACTTAATAACTACAGACTATATAGAGGCCAGAACTTAATAATTATATAGGCCAGAACTTAATAACTATATAGAGGCCAGAACTTAATAACTATAAACTATAGAGGCCACAACTTAATAACTATATAGGCCAGAACTTAATAACTATATAGAGGCCAGAACTTAATAACTATAAACTATAGAGGCCAGAACTTAATAACTACAGACTATATAGAGGCCAGAACTTAATAATTATATAGGCCAGAACTTAATAACTATATAGGCCAGAACTTAATAACTATATAGAGGCCAGAACTTAATAACTATAAACTATAGAGGCCAGAACTTAATAACTACAGACTATATAGAGGCCAGAACTTAATAATTATATAGGCCAGAACTTAATAACTATATAGGCCAGAACTTAATAACTATATAGAGGCCAGAACTTAATAACTATAAACTATAGAGGCCAGAACTTAATAACTACAGACTATATAGAGGCCAGAACTTAATAATTATATAGGCCAGAACTTAATAACTATATAGGCCAGAACTTAATAACTATATAGAGGCCAGAACTTAATAACTATATAGAGGCCAGAAATTAATAACTATAAACTATAGAGGCCAGAACTTAATAACTACAGACTATATAGAGGCCAGAACTTAATAATTATATAGGCCAGAACTTAATAACTATATAGGCCAGAACTTAATAACTATATAGAGGCCAGAACTTAATAACTATATAGAGGCCAGAAATTAATAACTATAAACTATAGAGGCCAGAACTTAATAACTATAAACTATAGAGGACAGAACTTAACTATAAACTATAGAGGCCAGAACTTAATAACTACAGACTATATAGGCCAGAACCTACTATGTATCGACTGTAGGCTTCAGAACTTACTATGTATCAACTATAGAGGCTAAGTGAGCAAGGTCCTCCATCCTTTAAATTGACCCTAGTCTCTGTCTGTGTGTGTCTATGTTAGGGAATTTAGACTGTAAGCTCCAATGGGGCAGGGACTGATGTAAGTGAGATCTCTGTACAGCGCTGTGGAATTAGTGGCGCTATATAAATAACTGATGATGATGATTAAGTTGAATGTCCTTAAAGCAGCAATGCCATGATTTTTACAGGAATCACTGTGGCAATCTATAAGAAGACTGGAGGTATTTTTTAAATTTTCCCTCTTTATTTCTCTTCAGGCTGACATTACTGATTTATAATTCTGGACCACCATGACAACCACAGTCACATGGCACATGATGTAGTGATCAGGGAGGCTTTGGAACGCCCCTCTGAACTCTGTCTGCATTGTAACATCCTCCTTCTACCCCCTCTGCATCATATGAGCCTGTGTCTGTGTAGCAGACTGACCGTGTCAAAGCTTCAATATAATGAATCAACCAACCGGTTTCCTAACAAGTGCAGCACTAGATCGGGCTGGTCTCTCCAGGTGTTGTCAAACTACAAGCACCAGGCAGGGTATGCTGGGACTTGTAGTTTCACAGCACTCGGAGAGCCACAGGCTGTCCAGGTTTGCCATAGATGATAGATGCGGCCTCTCAGTTCATCACTATTAAGCAGCAATTTGAGTGGGAATAATTGACTCTGATTTATGCATTTTTTTATTCATTTTTATATCTGCACATTTTTCCCACCTGTAGAAGAGTTCATTCTCTTCCTCATAAATAAAGCATTGGAAAGTAGAGCTGCGGATTCCTCTCCCCAGCCAATATATACAGTGATATCTGATACCTGTGTATACAGTTTAAAGATCAGCGTGAGCCATGACTCCTACTGTAGCCGAAGAATGGATGGAAATTGCAGACATATGCCAATACCGCAGACATTCCTCTTATATCTTTAGTTAAAATA
This sequence comes from Mixophyes fleayi, assembly GCF_038048845.1. NCBI lineage: Eukaryota > Metazoa > Chordata > Amphibia > Anura > Limnodynastidae > Mixophyes > Mixophyes fleayi. Next base: position 9,216,729 of record NC_134409.1, read on the forward strand.
ATGAATTCAGATGATGTATCTCATTGATTTCATAGCTCATTCTCTTTCCCTCTATTTACTGTCCTGATTTTGCTATATCATTTTTTTTTTACTGTTCACCAAGGGCCCCATTTAGAGTTGGACGCAAAGTCCGTTTCAGGCGCATCCTGCACATTTCCTCTGACGCGCATGCGCAGTAAGCAACAGTTCCCTGCAGTTCCGGCTGCTTTTCAGACGCAGCGTACACTGCGACAGCTTGTGTCTCAGTAGGAAGGAAAGGGCGGAACACGGAGTTATGTGGGCGTGGCCATGAATAATTTAAATACTATGGGCGTCTATCCGCAAAAACTACCCTGGTCGGACCAAGACGCAGGCGGAGCACACGTCAAAACAAGACTGAAAAAGTGCGGCAGGAACTAGGTGGCGCAAGTAGTTAGCTAGCTGCGGGAACTGGTCGACCAATTAAATATGTAGAAATATAAAGCTCCAAAGTTTGAATAGAAAAATCTTAAATCTGATAAAATATATAAAACTGGAGAAGAGATGTAGTGAATAACAGACAAAAGCAAAAAAACAGCATAAAACAGTGGAAATAGTCTATTGTAAGGAATGTGAATCACTTGAAAAAATATATCTAAGCTCTTATAATCTTATAATATAACTTCTAGCAACACATTTTTGTTAAAGATGTTTGTATAACAAAATCTCCTGACATCCTTCTTTTAACAAAATGAACAAAATGTTCTGTAAGACTCTTTACTGATTGGTGTATTACATATATTATATATTTTTATATATATGTATGTATAATAAAAATATATTTTTGATAATACTATTAATAATTCAACAATTATTTTATTTGCCTTATTTACCCTATAACATTACTTTCTCCACTGAAGATAAGTCTCAGTAGTTCATAATAAAATAGTGAAATTTGTACAAATTACTTTAATCACCAACCAGCTGGATTCAATTACAGTTCAGTCATAGATGATTATTATTTATTATTTATACAATGGCAATCATATTACACAAAGCTGTATAGAGAATATTAGTCATTCATGTCAGTCCCTGCCTCATTGGAGCTTACAATCTAAATTCCCCTCCACATACACACAGACTAGGGTCAAATAACCCACCAGTATATGTCGAGTGTGAGAGGAAGCTGGAGAACCAGGAGGGAACCCAGGCAAACATGAAGAGAATTGAACTCATGACACCAGCGCTGAGAGGCAGCAATGCTAACCACTGTGCCACCCTGCTGCCCAGTTGACAGCTAGATCATTAAAGGGGAACTCCGCTGTCTTCCAGGCAGAGTTGTTTAATTCCAGTGACCTTAGATATGACAAAAGATGCTCTACGTAGACACAATTGTATTCAATAGATAAACCTGAGATTATCCATTGACATAGCTGGGGCAGGGGCAAACGCAGGATTTGTAGAGAGGGGTTTCCATGCCACACCGCCAGTGGGCGCGGCCAGCATGCTTCAAGGCGTGGCTATAATTTTAGACAGTACTTGGCTGCTCTCCAACCCTTCCTATCCCCATCATATACACGGGCAATGCTGCGTGCACCTCTGTTAGGGGCACACAGCTCTCCCTTTTCGAGCAGAGCCGTGTGAAGCTGGACATACCTCCCAACTGTCCCTACAATCAGGACGAAGTCCTGATGGAGTTTGTCAGAACAGGCTGGGAAGGGGGGTTTCCATGCACTAGGAAACTCCCCCTCGGTTTGCCGATGCTGGGTAGTTAACATAAATAACCAGCTGTCTAAAGTGACTGACTGTGTGTTCCCCTTTAATGCTATTGATTTATAAACTATCATTTGAGGAATATGAATAAAACTGGTTGGACCCTTACAAATGTACAATGCACAACATGTACAATACTTTGGATTAAATTGGTTGATTTGATGAAACATTGTTGCCAAGCTGAACAACACCGGCTTTGTAACCAATATTAATTTCTGTTTGGCACAGGGCCACTTTCATTATTCTAGCCTTACGTCCCATCCCAGGAACTGACATTGAGCTCAATGTTAAGGCTTCAATGCTCCGACTTCCATGAACTTTCATTTCCCCACAAGAGAGATGGACAATGCTGAACTTGATGAAGTTACAATGTTACTTATAAACTTAGATAGCAAATACCAGCTGTGCTTTCCTGTATCTCACAGATTGGCCGGGTGCTAGACCCCTAATATAACCAGTATTTGCATTTTCAGGCAGTTAGATCCCAACACACTACAAGATCATTGGTAATATGGCTGATTGCACTTTACACTCAATATAACAAAGTCTACAGCTTGTTCTATAGTCTCTGAAACGACCAAGTGTACAAGATAAGGATGCAACAAGATAACAGTATGTTATGTTACCTAACAGGACCATTAGGACTACCAAGGAAGGTAAACAGCTCATTCTTATTCAAACAAAAGGTAGGTTATGAAGCTTTCTAGGATGAACCAAATTAAATCTATTAACCGTGGGACGAAGAATTCAAAATTACAAGGGGGATTCAGTTTCCTTGGATGTGCCCCGGAGTGACCTTGGAACGGTTGTGAAGGCTCCCCGCGGCGATAGAGACGTGCGCTGGAAAATCAGCAATGTTGGGATACTGTAGGACCCAGAAATTTGCATAGAGGTGTCCGTTGGCACATGGAAGGGAATCGAGTCACCCCTTCTGAGAATGGTTAGCACTTCTGCCTTACAGCGCTGTGATCAATTCCCGACCGTGGCCTTATCTGTGTGCAGTTTGTATGTTCTCCCCGTGTTTGCGTGGGTTTCCTCCGGGTGCTCCGGTTTTCTACCACACTCCAAAAACATACTGGTAGGTTAATTGGCTGCTATCAAATTAACCCTAGTCTCTCTCGGTCTGTGTGTGTGTATGTTAGGGAATTTAGACTGTAATCCCCAATGGGCAGGGACTGATGTGAGTGTGTTCTCTGTACAGCGCTGCGGAATTAGTGGCGCTATATAAATTAATGGTGATGGAGATGATGTGTCAAGGTTAATATGTTTGCTTTTTTTTGCAAAGCTATTTGTAGAGCTCATTTATTCGATTTGCATTGAGATACAAAGTTAGTCTAGGTACACACTGGCCCGATGATTGCACAAAAAATCTCCAATCAGCCGATATCTGAACGTTTGGTCAGATATAGTGAGTGTGTATAGTGACACGATGATCTAAAGTCGTCCCAAAGTGCCGATCGTCGTTTCATTTGGTTGGTCGTACTGTTTAATATTTTCCAACCAATCACCGACTGATCATGTAGTGTGTATGTACTCATGCTCACGATCTCCATAGAGGTTACAGAGTTGGGCTCTTTTCAGCCGATGCTAGCGATGAATGTCCCAGTGAATAAATGTAGAGAGTGCTGTAGAAAGAATAATTAATTTGTTCGTTCTGAGACAAAATGTTTCGTTTCAGAGTCACAGAAGCTAACGAGATTCGTTAGGACATGTGGATAGCTATAACATGGCGTTGTAATCAGTGTGACAATGTGACAGTAGTGAATGAATGAATATTGTGCTGTCATTCTCTGAAGACTAGAGGACCAGATGAAGAGCACAGATATGTAGGTAAATCGTGTCAGTGTGTATGGATGAATCGCCAGACTGATCGGACCTTCAGTCGTAGGTACAATCGTTTGAGATAAAATGTCAGTTGGAAAATTCTTCAGTGTGTACCTAACCTTTCAAAATCAATCAGCAATATTCTTTTATCTCTAGTGCAAATGAGATAGTAAATGTAAATGTGTAGTTGATGTTGGTTTAGAGCATATTTTATACCCAATACAATACAGGCAAATGATCCTTAGTGTCTTAAACATGTAATTGTAATTATTATGATCCTTTTGTAGTTGCTGAATGTATTTAGATGTGTTGTATCAAGCACTTTTTTTTTTGACACTGCTCATTTGGGCAGATGACTGATTTTGATAATGTTCAGTGATGAAATTCAACACACCTTGGTATAAAGGTTATAACATAAACCGAGCAGGGTTAGGACCAGGCAATGGAAGCAGCTGCCTTGGTCAATTTTTAGTTTCAAAATGGTTTATGTGCAATATAAAGTCCACCTAAATCCACTGTATTGTACGGGCACAGTTTGTGCCGCAAGACCCTCTCTATATACTGACAGGGTATTACACCCACGATTGGCCAGCACGGTGGCTCAGTGGTTAGCACTACTACCTCACAGCACTGGGATCATGAGTTTGATTCCCAACCATGGCCTTATCTGTGTGGCGTTTGTATGTTCTCTCCGTGTTTGTGTGGGTTTCCTCCGGGTGCTCCGGTTTCCTCCCACACTCCAAAAACATAATGGTAGGTTAATTGACTGCTATTATACTGACCCTAGTCTGTCTGTGTGTGTGTTAGGGAATTTAGACTGTAAGCTCCAATGGGGCAGGGACTGATGTGAATGAGTTCTCTGTACAGCGCTGTGGAATTAGTGGCGCTATATAATTAAATGATGATGTTGATTAAGTTGCTTGATGGAGACTCAGCTATCAGCATCTGCAGGGTGGTCTTACATAGTTTCTTTATGTCTTTTCATAAGACGGAAATGAAACCTCACGCAGAGATGAAGCCGACTGGGAGATAAGGTCAATGGGAAGACGTCTATAGGGTACCTTGTCTACGCAGATAAAGAAAATATGCCAAATGGAAGTTGGGGAAAGGAGAAAACCTCTGTGCATTTGTTTTCTCGGCAGCATAAGCTTAGCGCTTGGTTTATTTTTATAGTATTCCTGTTTATTTAATGTAGTTTCTTCCTGTTTACCAAGTTGAAACAATGTATCCATAACGGTAACTTGCCATGATCACAAGTTTCATTGTGAAATTCTTTTGGATCTCTTGATGATTTCATATTGAATTGTAGCTCTTAGGAACAAGATTAGAATTGATAATGTTTCGGCTCTAAGCTTGCTTGTTGTAGAGTAACCAATGTTTATTTTAATAATGGACTAAAAACTTTAAACCACAATACGTCAGGCACATGGTTCTATCCGCCTTAGCTGTACCCAAAATTGTCAATGACAAGCCCCAGAATGGCTAAGCTCTGCCCCTTTCAGATCTTAAGACTGTTGGGGGTTTGGTGCATACTGTTCTGGAATGTTGGTGTAGTTCCCCCAGACTTCCAGTTGAACAGACCACCCTCCTGTATCCTGGTCACTCCCTAGTTAAATGGACGCGATAGGGGCCTTGAAGGCGTGATTCACAGAGGTCTGGTCACTTAGGGCTAAATTTACTAAACTGCGGGTTTGAAAAAGTGGAGATGTTGCCTATAGCAACCAATCAGATTCTAGCTGTCATTTGTTTAGTACATTCTACAAAATGACAGCTAGAATCTGATTGGTTGCTATAGGCAACATCTCCACTTTTCCAAACCCGCAGTTCAGTAAATCTAGCCCTCAGTTTGCTAAGGGCTAGATGGATTAGTAATGTTTTTAAGGACTGTTAAATCTAAAATGCAGTTTGCCTTATATAGCATATATGTCTATAAAAGTTTCCATTCCTTTGCCAAACTTAAGATATCCGACATTGTTTTTACGTTTACTATTTCAAGCTATTGTTCTCTGTTACAAGCCACTTTCTGCTAAAATAGTCTGGCTTTGATGTCCTGTAATATTATTACAGGAAGTCTGCTGGAAAATAACTCTCGCCACGGCCAAGACCTCATCTCAATTATTTTAATGATTTAAAAGGATAATATTACGAGCTGTGAAATTGTCTGCAATTTTGGCCCATCTGTAAATAAGAGGATTTGGTGCTTTTTATCTTGTTTGTAGCAAATTGAGTAACAGCTTTGATTGGAGTGTATGTATGCATTTGTTGAACTTATGTTTAGGCTCTAGAGTTTTGGAAAAAACAAAAGGCAAAATGAGAAGTTCTCTGTGTCCCTTTGTAGTTTATCTGCTGCTAATAGTGATGTGAAATACTGGGTGAATCACACTAATTGGCTGTGAGCGGAGATTAATATTCATTTTATAGAGTTATAATAATTTACAAAGTACTATATAAATTTGCGGAAAATGTTGACTAGTGACAGAACAGGACAAATTCTTAGGATCAGAAGATAGAAGCCAGGAGACAACGAAGCCAACAACCTTGTTCTATGGATCATCTAATATATGAAAACACTTCCTTTGGCGCATGTAGATCCTCAAAACTCCACACTACACTGTGTGATACAACAATTTTCGCCCAATATTGAAGAGACACTTATTGTTGGTGGTCAATACTCTTTGAAAAATACATACATCGCAACATGACTGTCTCCGGCAACGGGGCAGGGGGCGTGGTCAAGTTTCAGCGGGGGTGGGTCCAAAAAGAGGCAGAGGCGTGGCCAATCCAGCTGCTCATTACATACCTCCCTTCCCTGAACAATCCTACCCGCAGGACAGCGGGACTGAGCCCTAAAATCAGGACTGTCCCGCTGGAATCGGACACACTTATAATGTACACAGTGGGGTATAAGGGGCTTTGCAAAATACAGAATAATATGCAGAATATTGCTCTGTGGACATTTATTATACCTATGACTGTTGGTAGCATAGAACGAGCTTCCACTTACCTGAGGAGGCAGACGGAGGTCTGGGGAATACAATGTATCTGATGAGTGGAGGAGAAGTATTTTTTTCTTGATTTTTATTTGTGCAATATTGCTGAGTTATTTGGTTATTTTATATTATTTTTTATTAGAAATAAATCTGAACCATATACCAATGCTATTTCCATGAAATAAATGTTCCTGGTTTAAAAAAACAACATTTAATCATATATATGAAGAAGATTTCAACTCTGGGAGTATTCCACTCAAGAAAGACTTTCTATGCCACCATCGTTACGCCCAAACTACAACCATTTCTGCTTTCTATGTTACGGCGCCGGTGTATATAATGGGGTTTATCATTAATGCATTTTTTTTACTTCAATGTACAGTTTACTTTATGCCTCATTTGTTTCTTATTTTATTTAACATATGTAATTGCATTTAGATACATTGTATTTTTCTAATTCTTTGGCATTAGGAACCTTCTCTCTCTGTAAAGCTGGGTGCATACTACACTCTTTTCGTCCAATAATCGGCTCAAACAGCCGACATACGACTGCTCGTTCAAAAGTCGGGTCAGTGTGTGCAGGGACACGATGGTCGAAAGTCTGCCCAAATGGACGATTGTCGCCTCATTTGTTTGGTCGTACCGTTTAATATTTTCGTTCCAATCTCGTTTCCGCTGTGTAGTGTGTATAAACTTCCGACCGATCCACGATAGTGAGTGCGAAATTACAGTCATTGCTCACGACAACATGGCTGTAAAAAGTCGCTAAAGGGACGTCCGCTCTTCCCTTTATCGTCCTAAACAAGGCTAGTGTGTATGCAGTCCATGGACCGAGCGATCGGACCATCAATCGCATGTAAAATCGCTCGGCATAAAAAGTTGGTTGAAATCTCTGTAGTGTGTACCCAGCTTAAGTCCTGCGTTTGCCCCTGACGTGTTTATCAGCTCAGCAGCAAAATGTCCCTGGAACTGATTTGAAAATGTGACATATATGCTGATCTGAGTGGTTGGAGGACCATCTAGGCTGCCGGCGCCATTAAGCCCGGATTTAATTGAGATCTGGCAAAGGTTAATCTTGCTGAGAATTTTAGCTGCAAAGTAAAAGACCCAGTAAGAGGTACATTCCTCGGGTTTCTGAAACGTTTGGGACACAGGTGACATCTCAGTATCTGCCTAGGTCACAAGCAAAACTTATAGGACACAATATTGGGAGCCTGCAACTATCGATTGCACAGTTCACCTATGTAGCCAATAAATCAATGCTAAGAGATCTGTCTGTCTCCAGTCTGTCCTGTATGACAGAGACAAAACTACCAACATTGGGACACTGTAACTGGGAATTATTTTTTTTTAAAGTTTTATTTTTGAGAAGGTCAATAATGAGCATCAGTCCAAGACAAAATCTGTTACAATCAGGTTATGCATGTTGTAACTGGGAATTTTAATTTTAAATAATTTTTAATGCATGTTAACTTTAAAAGCCCAGATCATGGGCCGGATTCATTAAGGAAAGTTGAGCAAAAAATTGAGTAAACTTTCTTACTCGAGTTTTCTGGACAAAACCATGTTACAATGCAAGGGGTGCAAATTAGTTTATTATTTTGCACATAAGGAATATATTGTCTGTTTTTTCATGTAGCACACAAATACTTGATAGCTTAATTGTACATTGAAATTTAAAGTGGTCTAGGACATGCTCTACCCCAACTATAAATCTGCCATCACATTTTAAATTTACCTCCCCCCAATGCAACATGGTTTTGCCTTACTTGCTTACTTTTGCTTAACTTTCCTTAATGAACCAGGCCCAATAAGAATAGACGGTGATAAGTGAGACATGCATCTTGTATACAGAATAAAAAGCTTTCTAAAGTATAGTTGGACAAAAATGTAAAAGTAAAATAAAAAAAATAGACAATTCCAGAGGGGAAAAAAGTTTTAGAGACAAATCTTTCAAACCTGGGGCTGTCCCTAAAAATAAGGGACTGTTGACAGCTATGTAGAAATAGCTACATTTACAAAATACTCATGTCCTTAATGCATTCTAAACAACACTGAGATCCACCCAAACCACAACCATTTCTGCTGAGACCATGCCACATATCAGTGGAAGACACACATTGCTTTCGGTCATCAAAAACTATTCAACTTGACCTATCACCCATCTATTGTCACTCATATCCATCTTAAACCAATCTTCCTCTCTTGGTATTCCTCAACCACTGCACCACTCTACAAATCCCGTAACTGTCTCCACTTTACCTCCAGAATTCAATTCAAGTTACTGACCTTCAAACCCCACTTACATATCTGACATCATGACAAGATGCTCTCATCCTTGCCAACTCTCCCTGAATGTCCGGGAGACTCCCTGAACTAGGGGTGATCTCCCTCACTCCCTGAAGACTCTGGCATTCTCCCTGATGCTGAGCCAGTACAAGACGTGGTTGGCTTCGCCATCTGTGGCATGATGACACAGTTCAGAAATTGTGTCCTATGTCCATGTATTGATGCCTATGGAGGTGGCCATTTTCATGGAGACCAAGATTTAATCAAAGACTGACAGGTTAGACAACATGACTTCAGTAACGGAGACAGAAATGTAAAAGACACTTCAGTCTCTAAAGATTCATTAGCTGCTTTTCTTTAACGCATATTTGCCTACTCTGCCGGAATGTCCGGGAGACTCACGAATTTCTGGGAGACCTCCCGTGAGAGCAGGGCAACCTCCCGGTAAGTGATGGGGGGGGGCTTGATGATGCAAATATTGCGTCATCTTAGTCCCGCCCCCTGCTGTATTTGGCCAAAATTGTGACAATCGTTTAGGGGCAGGGCCACAATTAAGCGATTCTTCAAGCACCGCCCCCGCACGCCAATCTCCCCCGGGATCTCCCTGAAGCCAACGAGGAAAAGTTGGGAAGTATGGATGCTCTTCGCCTCACCCTCTCAGACCTGCTCTGACATGTGTCTAGCCTCCGCTTGGTTACCACCTCTCACTCCTTCTTCAAAGACTTCTTCCGTGTTACTCCCCTCTTATGGAACGCTCTACTCTGACTGACCAGACTCTCCTTTAATTTTTCTAGCGCTTTCTCAAAACCCACCTCTTCATTAAAGCTACGGGCATTACAAGCGTCCATCCCACCCCTCTAGCTCTTTTTGTCTCAGCATAGATTGTAAGCTTTCATGAGCAGTGTCCTCTCTCAAATGTATGTCCTTGTCCTATTTCTATGTATGATTTGTTATACTGACTTCCAGCATTGTGGCGCTTATAAATAAACGATGATGTTGATGACCGTTGGCAGGCAGGCACACGATGACAGAAGGTCACCATCTTATCTGACCTTTTCGGTACAGACTAGTTTTTAATATACACAAAATGATTCTAAAACTCAATATTTCATCTCTGGATTTTATTAGTTTTGCTACGATTATAGTTTTTTGCTGCGGTAGTGCTATTAATTCTTCCTAACCGTTAGCATTTGAGTTATTATACCGAGGAAACTTGTGTAGTTCTATGTTCAGATTTAGTGGCAGTCTATAAATTGAAATATTTTAAATGTGTCTTTTTTTTTTTTGTCCCAAACAGGAACGGATCTGACAGTTGCTGCTGATTTACAGCCTACCTCGCCGTGGAACGCTTCTAGCGACCTCGACAAAGGTATATAAAAGCAAACAAATCTTTTGTGTGTCTTTGATGTGACATATTTCATTACAATTTGATATTCTAGAGAAACTGCGTTCATCTAGTAATCGGTTTGACATTTAATTACTGAAATTTTGGAGATTTGAAGGGAATGTTATTTTTTGCCTGGTTATAAAAAGTTCCACATGGCAAAAATGTTTCAAGATGTCTTTTCACTGAGTAGGCGTCCTCCGCGATGCCAACTGCAGAAGTGACCTGGTTGCCCGGTGTGAATTTATAATTGAAAGGATTATCCGGTTGTGATGTAGTTAATATACCATTAAAAAAATGAAATACCAGTATTGAAATCCCTATAGGAAGAAGCTCTGCTGGAAACATACAGCTTCTCCATGAAAGGCCTGCCCCATGTTCAGCTTTAGTAAGAAAGCCTGAGAAGCTCTGCTGGAGTCAGTTGGTAGCAGGAAGCCACAGACTGAGAGTTATATAGTGGAAGGAGCAGGGTCCTCCAGCAGCACAGAGTATATCAGGAGATGAGTGACTTGTCAGTGAGGACACGGCTGCATGTGACAGGGGCAGTGACATGATGTGAGGAGGGGAATAGAGGCAGCAGGAAGCCACAGACTGAGAGTTATATAGTGGAAGGAGCAGGGTCCTCCAGCAGCACAGAGTATATCAGGAGATGAGTGACTTGTCAGTGAGGACAGGGCTGCATGTGACAGGGGCAGTGACATGATGTGAGGAGGGGAATGGAGGCAGCAGGAAGCCACAGACTGAGAGTTATGTAGTGGAAGGAGCAGGGTCCCCAGCAGCACAGAGTAGTGATGTGATACTACTGATATGTGAAAATTGTGGTGTCAAATGCACCTGTGTATTCAAATAATTGTATTAATATAGGTTGGAGGATAGGGGGTAGATTATAGGTTGTACATATCTGGACAGTTTGTCTTCATTTTGACATCATGATAGCGGAGTATGGCAGAACATGTGGAATGATTACATGAATTAAAAAGGAATTTGTTCCTACCACAATGTATGCATATTCTGCAGAAGAATGCTTTCCACATTGAAACAAAGCTGCTACAGGTTACATAGATCTGCAGTGACTTTGGGGCATCTCTGTCAGTTTGGCTTCGTGTGTTGACATCTTGTGAACCTCAACAAAGTAGAACATAATACTCTCTGATCCCTATCTTTCAGTGTAGCAATAAACATGTGCTCAGTAGAGGATCATACATACTGTATGGGGGCAGGAGATGGTTATTCTGAAAGTGCAGATGTGTGTTCTACGATAGCTCTGAGCTGTGGTAAATCCCCCAGCACATGGGAAGTTCCTGCAAAGGTCACAAGAAACCGTCAATCGTCTGCTTAGAAACAAATCATAATTTCACCCTTTCCATTTCTTCTCCTGTTTGTATTAAAGCGACCTTACCATCTACTAGTTCCATTTTACTAAACTTCTCCTTATCTATCCATAGCCCCAGGGGGTTGTTCCACGCAGCTGGGTTTCCCTGGGCTGCTCCGGTTCTTCTCACAGCCCTGTCTGAAAATCTATTATTAAAGTGCACACAGTAGAGGCAGCCATGTTATATGCCAAACTAATATTTATCAGAATGCAGCCTGCTAATACTCTAGGAACTAGTGACATCATTGATAATGCAGCCTATTCAATCACTAGGAGCCAGTGACATCACTGAGAATGCAGCCTATCTTTTCACTAGGAACCAGTGACATCACTGAGAATGCAGCCTATCCAATCACTAGGAACCAGTGACATCACTGAGAGCGCAGCCTATCCATTCACTAGGAACCAATGACATCACTGAGAATGCAACCTATACATTCACTAGGAGCCAGTGACATCACTGAGAATGCAGCCTATCCATTCACTAGGAACCAATGACATCACTGAGAATGCAGCCTATCAATTCACTAGGAACTAGTGACATCACTGAGAATGCAGCCTATCCATTCACTAGGAACCAGTGACATCACTGAGAATGCAGCCTATCCATTCACTAGGAACCAGTGACATCACTGAGAATGCAGCCTATCCATTCACTAGGAACCAGTGACATCACTGAGAATGCAGCCTATTAATACTCTAGGAACCAGTGACATCACTGAGAATGCAGCCTATCCATTCACTAGGAACCAGTGACATCACTGAGAATGCAGCCTATCCGTTCAATAGGAACCAGTGACATCACTGAGAATGCAGCCTATCCAATCACTAGGAGCCAATGACATCACTGAGAGTGCAGGCTATTCATTCACTAGGAGCCAGTGACATCACTGAGAATGCAGCCTATCCATTCATTAGGAACCAGTGACGTCACTGAGAATGCAGCCTATCCAATCGCTAGGAGCCAATGACATCACTGAGAGTGCAGCCTATTCATTCACTAGGAGCCAGTGACATCACTGAGAGTGCAGCCTATTCATTCACTAGGAACCAGTGACATCACTGAGAATGCAGCCTATCCAGTCACTAGGAACCAGTGACATCACTGAGAATGCAGCCTATCCATTCACTAGGAACCAGTGACATCACTGAGAATGCAGCCTATCCAGTCACTAGGAACCAGTGAAATCACTGAGAATGCAGCCTATCCCTTCACTAGGAACCAGTGACATCACTGAGAATGCAGCCTATCCAATCACTAGGAGCCAGTGACATCACTGAGAATACAGCCTATCCATCCACTAGGAACCAGTGACATCACTGAGAATGCAGCCTATCCAGTCACTAGGAGCCAGTGACATCACTGAGAATACAGCCTATCCCTTCACTAGGAACCAGTGACATCACTGAGAATGCAGCCTATCCATTCACTAGGAGCCAGTGACATCACTGAGAATGCAGCCTCTCACTTAGCACAGACAATGCATATGAACGCTGTTGCAAGTTGCCGAAATGGAACCACAGTAAGTTTGGCAGTGGGCACGTACTCGTACACCTGCATTTGCCTGCACCGCTCAGCCCACCTGCTGACTTTATTACTGAATTTGACTTGACTTTTTATTGCTTCATAAAGTCAACACATACCTTCCAACATTTACAAAAGCACAAATGGGACACAATAACCTCTGCCCCAAATCTGGCCATACACACTCGCTTTCTGCGCAATCCCACCAATTGTTGCCAATGCTCTGCCCATTTATTTGAGAGATCCTCCCCAGAGATCCAAGATCCCACCGAGGGATCAGGACAGTTGTTGCCATTTTTCTGCTGAAATTAGATGCAGTTCTGAAATTAAGCTTTAAGGGATGAAAGTCAAGATTTCCTTCTTTTTGTAGTGACCTGTCATAGGCTGTATTGTTCTCTCTGTGTGAATTTACTCAAGAAACAGCCACAACCACCTCAGCGACAATTTTAAATATGTATAATACAGTCAAAAAAAATTGACGAACTGCGAACAAATGCTGCAAAACAATTGACATAAAATGGAACTAACCTAATAAAATTAAAGCACTTACAGCAAGTACACCCCAGGGGGGGGGAACTCGTACAGCTGTCTCCCAGCAGTAACGCAAAGGATCTGTGGTCTTCTGGCGTCTAGGAATAGGTGGGAAATTTAAACCTAATAGTGCGGGAATGTGTAGCAAATTTGGCTCCTTATTGGACAGTGATAATCCATTGAAACGCCACATTCCATCCACACCTCTCTTGTCCTGAGAAGCGGCAGCTGGTATAAGGTGACCGTGGGGGTTCTGGGGTTACCACTACACTCGTGGGGCACTGAGCGAAAAGAGGGCGAAAACATTTATTTATTCAAAGAAATTATTCCTACATGTGATAGTGATGAATGGGTGTTTTATGCTGCCGTAAATCAGCTGTACATGGTCACCTGACTGGGAGCTGTAGTGCTGACCTCGATCCATAGGTGGCGCTATTACTTATACACTTAGAAAAACTAAAGGTGCATAAACGCGGGAACAATTTCATTATCCATGTTTTGAAAAGTGTAATCAGGGAAAGGAAATACAAACATACGTACAGGGACTGAATGATTAAGGCACGCAAATCCAACATATTGGGCCTAATTCATTAAGGAAAGTAAAGCAAAAATAATGAGTAACTTTGCACCTTGGCGAAACCATGTTGCATTGGAGGGGGAGGTAAATTAAAAATATGGGGACAGATTTATAGTTGTGGTAGGGCATGTCCTAGATCAACTTTAAATTTCAGTTTGAAAATAAAGCTATCCAGTATTTGTGTGCTGCAAGAACAAACAGTCAGTATTTAACTTATGTGCAAAATAATACACTAATTTGCACCCCTTGCATTGTAACATGGTTTTGTCCAGGAGAAACCTTTTTTTGCCCTAATGAAAGTTTATTTTTTAAAACACATGTAAATCAGGCATACGTATGTCTGTATTACACAAGGAGCAGATCTGAAAAAATGTCTCATGTTGAATTCAGGTCTAGGTACATTCTCCATATACAGCAGAGAGACACAAGACACTGCAAGATACGTACAATACATATGTGGAATATAAAGTCACAACAGTGGAAAATAAAAATAAACTATTATTGTCACCTGTTAATAACATAGTTGCCTAATCTCACGGAATGTCTGGGAGGCTCCCGAATTTTTGGGGAGTTCTCCCGGGAAAGCAGGGCAACCTCCCAATTCCTGCCCTCTTACATGGTGAAGTGTGGTTGTTGGCGGGGGGGGTAATTGTGTCATCCTGGCCCCACCCCCTGCTGTAATTGGCTAACATTGGTGTAGTTTGACAGGGGGCGTGGCTAGGATGACACAATCTGCATGGCCACACACCCAAGATGCAGCTGCATCTGGGAGATCTCCAAAGCTGCCAAGTGTGGTTAATAATACACTCATTAATGTACAAAACATTTAAAAAAAGAAAAAAAAAGTTTCCTCTCCGGCCGTAAAATACATTTATTAGGATGTTATTAATGTCTGCTGTACATAAAATGCATTTTTACAGTTTCTCCTGATTGTCCTAACATGTATACACAGCTGACCTGACCTGTAGCTGGAGCAACCGATACAACAGAAAATCACGTACCTTATAGATGCCCAAAACTTGCATCAGATGCTGCTGTGTGCGCTTACTGTACATTGACTATGTGCAGACGCCCTTTTCTCTCTGCAAAAGAACCTAATATTTCTGGCTTTTCTCTATCTGTTAATGGGGAAATGATGAGTATTTGAATGGTACAATAAGGATTTGTTTCAGAACCAGAAAGAAGATATACTAATTACCCGGCTAAATACATATTCTCTGGGTGCTCCGGTTTCCTCGCACAGTCCAAAAAAACATACTAGTAGGTTAATTGGCTGCTATCAAAAATTTACCCTAGTCTCTCTCTGTGTGTGTGTGTGTATTGGGGAATTTAGACTGTAAGCTCCAATGGGGCAGGGACTGATGTGAGTGAGTTCTCTGTACAGCGCTGCGGAATCAGTGGCGCTATATAAATAAATGGTGATAATGATACCTCCCAACATTTCTATATGCCAAATTATAACATAATAACCCCTCCCCTAGATCTGATAAACCCAACCCCTGATCTGAACAAACCCCGCCCCTCATTCATTAAAAAACACACCCACTTAGTGTTAGTTCCTGGGGAGTTCACAAAGGGTCAGATTTTCCTAGAGAACCCCATCTTTATCAAGCAAGTGAGCTATATTAGTGAAGTGGATTGGGGTAGATTTATCAAACCTTTTAAAAAGGAAAAATGGAGGTGTTGCCCATAGCAGCCAATCAGATACAAGCTATCATCCAGCTAATACATCCTAGAACATGATAGCTAGAATCTGATTGGTTGCTATGGGCAATACCTCAACTTTTCCTTTTTAGTGCGTTTTAAAATCTATCCCTTTTATGTCTTACCTTTCTTTTCTTCTAAAGGTCAATTTGTATTTTTATTTTGGCGGGGATGAAGTAGAATTCAGTTGTCTTTTGTATTTCCGAATTTATTTTCTACAAGGTCATAATTTACAATCTTTTGACCAATTTAGGCTTACCATTAATTAGCCTGTTAATAAGTGACTTTTACCCCATTCCCTGGAAGACAAATGTGCAATTAACGTTTTTTTCATTGTTTTTATTCCTCATAATCCCCAGACATTCAGTAAATCACGCCCCTTAACTACCGCAGGACGTCCAGCCCAGAGCAGTAAATTATTGGGGGTTTTGTTTAAACATTATTCTAGATGCAGTACATTTACTCCCTCTTGCTTTCTTTTCCATTGGAGTAGTTGAAACTGCATTTTATATGATAATTTATTTGTTTTTACTACCTGTCTATGAATATTTATAGGACGCATAATATTACATCACAAATCACGAGGTAACACACACATGTTTTCCAGAGCCAATGTTCCAACGCCGTCGTGCTCTAATTGTATTCTCCTGGGAGACATTCATCTCCAACTGTGTGGTTATAAATAACTAATTAAACACATTATATTAAATAATGTTTCTGGCCCGGCGTACACCTCTTTGTTTATTGGCCAAGTTAAGCGATGAAGAGGTCAGGAGACGTGTCCCATATTACATTTCTGCTGTAAGTCCTCTGACGCTGCTGTTAAACTGACGTTTAACAGGTAAACTAAGGACTAATAGAACCCAGATACTAGAGAAACCATATGTCCTAAGGGTAGATCTACTAAAAACTTCTAAAAAGGAAAAGTGGAGGTGTTGCTCATAGCAACCAATCAGATTCTAGATTTACAGTGATTAATGCCCTAGCTTTGTCGGACGCTCAGAATTCCCCGTTGGTGCAAGTCTCTAGAACTGCGCACAATGTCGCTCACCACTAGACTCTGAATACTGACTGCTGGTTGCAGTGTTTGTGTTCATGAATTTTTGCAAACCATATGAAACTGTTGCTTTTAATCCTGGGCTAAAGCAGGAAATGTAGGAAAAAGATGAATGGATTCATCATCATCATCATCAAATGGACTAAAATTTAAAGTTTGACAGTTTATTTTTCTAAAGAAAACAAGAATATATAACCTGCATAATGGCAATAGATGGATTAATTTAGTACATACTTCCCAACTCTCCCCGAATGTCAGGGAGACTCCCTGAAATAGGGGTGATCTCCCTCACTCCCTGAAGAGTCTGGCATTCTCCCTGATGCTGAGCCAGTACAAGACGTGGTTGGCTTCGCCATCTGTAGCATGATGACACAGTTCAGAAATTGTGTCCTATGTCCATGTATTGATGCCTATGGAGGTGGCCATTTTCATGGAGACCAATAATTAATCATAGACTGACAGGTAAGACAACATGACTTCAGTAATGGAGACAGAAATGTAAAAGACACTTCAGTCTCTAGAGATTCATTAGCTGCTTTTCTTTAACGCATAGTTGCCTACTCTTCTGGAATGTCCGGGAGACTCCCGCATTTCTGGGAGACCTCCTGGGAGAGCAGGGGAACCTCCCGGTTCTTGCCCCCGCAATAGATAACTGGCGGGGGGCTTAATTACACAAATATCATGTCATCTTAGACCCGCCCCCTGCTGTATTTGGCCAAATTGTGACAATCGTTTAGGGGGCAGGGCCAAACTGATGTGATTCGCCAAGCCCTGTCCCCGCACACCCACCTCCCCCGGGATCTCCCTGAAGACAACAAGGAAAAGTTGGCAAGTATATGATTGAGAAGCTACATTCTCGTGTACATTTGTTCAGCACACAAAATGGCTGCCTCAAGTGCACCTCATGCAGGGAATATGTATCAAGAAATGCCTTGATTTAGCACAGTTAGGCATAAATGGGGTTTTTTCTCACATACTGCTCTGTTTATCCTAATTTATGTCTTAAATTAAGGGGAGGCAGGTACTGTCTATTACATCTGTTAATTTTGTGTGTTTTTGTTTACATCATACTTACCAACCTTTCACTCTTCACCTCCGGGAGATCCCGGAGAAGGGAGGGGGGGTGAAATGTGAGGACGGAAGGGGGCGGGATGCGGCCAATCATGTCATTCTGCAGCAGGGGGCGGGGTCAAAGTCAAGCGATTCTCTGCGAAACTTGCATCATGGAGCCCACTTGACTAGCAGGTGGCCAGGATGGGGGAGAACTACTTGCTTTTCCGGGAGACAAGGAGACTTATCCGGAATTGGGCCAGTACGGTTTACACTGTACTTGAAAAAACGCATCTGCTGAAGTGCTACTGAAGGGAGATAAGCCCTAAGTCCATTTTTGCTGGATTAATAATTTCTCCCTATTTATTCGCAGTTATCACTGGTGGTAACTTCTCCATGCAAAGCCTAGTACTGCCGCTCTTCTCTTATTGCTACCTCCATAACAGGATTTTTCCTTTTTTTGTTAAATACAGATATTTTTTTATTTTTTGTTAGATTTTTTTTTAATTAGCACGAACATTCAATCCGCCCCTGACTGGCCTGGCGAGCGGGAAGACTCCTCCTGCCACCGCCAGCCACCGGGAAGCTGAGCATCACTCCTTTTATGGATAAGTTGTGCAGCTGAATATTTTCTATATAGCTGCGATAGGCAGTGTAAGAAAATCTCCAACTCTGTAGAGTAACCCCCCAGTCTCCTCAAGCTCTTATGGGGTGTAAACATCAAATCCATTTGTGCGTACATCAAGTAATGACTCTAAAAATACACGCAGCGGCTAGATTGATTTTCTTTTCAAACCGTTCTTCCTCTGCTGAGCCACTCTGTCAGTCTCTACATTGGCTGCCTGTATTTCAACGAATCCAATATAAAATTCTTCTACTAACATACAAGGCTATCAACAAAATGGCACCGACATACATCTCCTCACTTGCCTCAAAATATCTCCCAACTCGACACCTCCGTTCTGCACAAGATCTACGTCTCTCTTCCACTCTCTTCTCATCCTCCCATTCCCGGCTACAGGACTTTTTTCAGGGCTGCACCCACTTTGTGGAATTCCCTCCCTCGCACAGTAAGACTTTCCTCTAGTCTTCAAACCTTCAAGCGTTCTCTGAAAACCCAACTCTTCAGACAAACTTCTAATATTCCTCTAGCACCCTCTTAATCTACCTATGTTACCCTATTACCACCCTCTACACAGATAACACAAGACAACAACCCTCTGACCAACAGAGATATGTGACTGAACATACAGCCCACTAAATACTTTTTACCTTTGCATTCTAGCTGGTCCAGTGTGCAATATGATAT
Source organism: Mixophyes fleayi (assembly GCF_038048845.1). Taxonomy (NCBI): domain Eukaryota; kingdom Metazoa; phylum Chordata; class Amphibia; order Anura; family Limnodynastidae; genus Mixophyes; species Mixophyes fleayi. The sequence goes on from NC_134409.1 coordinate 9,236,072, forward strand.
AGCACATGTCCTTGTGTTTCAAACTCCCATTGTCCCATAGATTGTAAGCTTGCGAGCAAGGTTCTCTTACCTCTCTGTCTGTATGTATTACCCAGTATTGTCTCATTAATGTTTGTTCCCAATTGTAAAGCGCTACGGAATTTGCTGGCGCTATATAAATAAATATTGTTGATGATGATGATGAGTTTCCTCCTGGTGCTCCGGTGTATCCTCCTAACTCCACAGATATAGTTGTAGGGTCACTGGCTTTTGACTAAAGTAACCCTGGTATGTGAGTTTGTGTCCTATAGTACAGGAATTAAATTGTAAGCTTCAGTGGGGCAGTGTTTGATATAAATAAAACTAATTGTACAAAACTGTGAAACATGTTCTCACTATAAAATAATAGAATAACAGCTCTGTATGTCCCAATTTCGTAAGAAATTGTAACCATCCTGAACGGTCTGGAGATACAGAGCTGATTTAATTTTTCAAAACAAAACTTAGATTGTGAAATCATTGAGAGGGGATTTTCGGCACCCTGGATATTAAACACCTTTTCTTTCCCAGTGTCCACACGCTGTGCTACATAAATACCACGTAATGGATCATTTAACCTCCTCTTAATATTTTTGTTATCATTTCAGCTCATAAGATGACCCAGATGGTCGGGATAACTGGGAATCCAGCTGGGCCCCGTCTCCGGCTGCGTCATTACAGTTTTGCAATATTTCCCAATTATGACCATTTATTAAACAAAATAGAGAGGGGGAGGAGGTAACCTTATTCAACCTAATAGTGTTAGACAGATAAAGGGGCTGCGTCTGTTTCATCAGGGCTCTCGTGTGTACGTTGACTGGAGGATAATCGAAAACTTTTGTTTCCAAATGCATGTCAGGAATTCTCAGACTCCTGACTTCTCATATTCATCGTAGCGGGGGATAAATTATACCCCATTCCCAATGTCCTCCCAGAGCTCCCTCTCTGCCTGTGAGAGATAAGGAAACATTACAGAGTCTAGAGAATTCGGAGCCCCCATCTTTACATGGAAACCTATAACTCATGGTTATACTCAGGGTGGCGTCAGACGGGCACTGTGAACGCTAGAAGATGGAAAAAGCGCCTGCCTGGCACCACCGTCACAGCCCAACAGAATAGAACCTTCAGTGAGTGAGCAAAGGGAGGTGAAGTAGAGGGGCTATTAAGCCCACCCTTATTCTAAACTGAGAATTTGTCTGTTTATATGACAAAATGGGTGTATTGCCCTATTCATCAAGCCCCTGCTCGATATTTGTTGGGTTTCGTTAGGGATAGGTAAAAGTAAAGTAAAACTTCGTCCGATCGACCCTGAAACTCACTTTTGGATAAAACGCTACCCGCGTTCATGTGTGCCCCACCCCTGTCGCTAAGCGGGACTGTCCTGCTGAAATCGGGGCAGTTTGGCGGTATGCAAACAGCTCAAGCAACAAGTTCCTGTAAAAAATTATTTCCAGGAGCAGAGTTCTTCTTATAGCTGCGGATGTTTTGAGCCGAATGTTAACTAGCAATATCCCCAAAGCGGCATTTAAATTCTCTCTCTGCAAAATCATACGGTTAGGGACAGTTGGGGCCAGAGTCTCTAGAGCCTTTTTAAGGGAATGCTAAGACTTGCAGTTATACAACCTCTGTAGAGCCTTTTTAATGGAGCGATTTTACGTTTACCCTCCTGGGATTCTCGTACCGTATGATTTGCCCCCTTGGAACACATGTAAGCGGTGTCATTTCCGTCACTCATTTTAAGCAGCCAATAAAGCAAGATTTGTATTTCCCTCTGACACACAGATCCGTTAATTGGTTACCTTATATTGTGCGTGACATTTGTGTTATATTTAAACCTCAGTTTTACTTTTCGTCTCACCTAGTAAAGTTCTGTTTCTGTTCCCTAATTTACCCTCCGGGCTAGCAAAGCTTTCAGCCTCTGATCCGCAAATACAAAACATCTCTAATGCTTTACGTCTTTATACCACACAAGTGATGCTGGTGTCTGTAAAATCTCTTGTAAATAATACACGTATAATGGGTGACTTCTGATGTCACCAGTTCAGTATACATTAGGAAAACCTGTGCATTATAAAGAATACCCTACTTATACATTGTTATTATTATTTATTTATTTATAAGGCGCCACAGATTCCGTAGCGCCGGATACAGAAGCAAGTAACAAATAGATGAGGTAATACACATAAGTAGCACAGATGAGTGTGAGTAATGCTATGGGGACTCACACAGAGTGCAGCAAAATACATGACAGGATGTACAAGAAAGTCAGACAGTGGACAGAGGTGGGACAATAGGTAGAGAGGACAATGCCCATGAGAACTTACATTCTAGAGGGAGGGGTGGTGAGAGACAGTAGGACCAGCTGGGAGAAAATGGAGATGGCAGGCGAAGGAAGAGGAGGTGATGGATAAGATGGTTAGGAGGTGGTAGGATAGGCGCAGGGCCGGTGCTAGGGTCCATGGCGCCCTAGGCAAAATCGGCGCCCTCTCCCCCCCCCCGCAAAAATCTGCTCCCTCCTCCCCCCTCACCCCGTCTTTTCTTACCTTGTCTCACCACCGCCGCCTCTCTGCTCCGTCTCCTCCCCTCCACTCACTGACACTAGTGAGTGGAGGGGAGGAGACGGAGCAGAGAGGCGGCGGTGGTGAGCAATAGCCTCTTCCCCCCTCCCCGTGCATCTGAATGCTGTGCGGCGGCCGTGACAGGTATGGTCAGCGGTCGCCGCACAGTTTTAAAATTAATTTCCAGTTCTGTGGCGCCCTCCAGGCGCCCTCCAGAGCCCGGCGCCCTAGGCAAGTGCCTAACCTTGTCTCATGGGAGCGCCGGGCCTGGATAGGCGAGCTTGAAAAGGTGATTTTTGAGTGAGCATTTGAAGGACTGAAGGTTGGGGGAAAGTCAAGTGAGACAGGGTAGGGAGATCCAAAGATTAGGGGCAGCACGGCAGAAGTCTTGGAGGCGAGCATAGGAAGAGGTAATGAGAGGTGAATTGAGGCGGAGGTCAGAAGCGGAGCGGGGTGGCCGGGTAGCTATGTACCTCGAGAAATTATGAGTGAACGGACCAGAATTTTGGTTGCTTCCTGAGAAAGTAAGGGACGGATTTTCGGGATATTATAGAGGAGGAAGTGGCAGGATTTGGTGAGGTACTGGATATGAAGAGTAAAGCTGAGGGCCGAGGGTGACTCCAAGGCAGCGAGCTTGGGTGACAGGAGAGAGAGGAGATATTGGGAGGGACAGCAAGAGTGGTGGGAGAAAAGATAATGATTTGGAGATGTTGAGTTTGGGGAAGCACTGTGACATCCAGGTAGTTACGGCCGAGAGACAGCTGGATACCTGGGGTAGGAAGGCGGGAGAGCGGTCAGGGGAGGAGAGATAGATGCGCGTGTCATCAGCATAGAGGTGATATTAGACGCCAAATGATTGAATAAGTTCTCAGAGAGAGGTGATGTAGAGAGAGAAGAGCAGACGGCCAAGGACAAAGCCTTATTAGAAGTCATCTCAGATTCCCATGACCTTATCCTGCAGTGACAGTGACTTCTAATACCTTATAATGTACAGTACCCTATACACATTAATAGCACTTTTGGCTATAATCACTTATTTTCAATAGGAATGGGCCAACAGAGAACTTTATGCAGATAGCAGAGAAATGACAATTTGGATAATCCTTACCATAAAAATGGAAAACTGTGAATAAAGCCCATTTTCTGATAGCACAAACATAAAAAACCCCACATGTATCAAGTAATATATTTTTAACCAAAAACCAGCAAAGGCACAAAAACACCAATATTATCAAGGTCACAAGTTCTAACAACAACCCCGAGTTTCATTACTTATTTGTCCCTTTTTCCCTCGTGCTTCCTGGGCAGTAGTCACAACATAGTCCTGAGCATGTGCTATTGGGTTCTCCAATAAGATCTCTTGGGCAGGACTACAGAGTCAATATGAAACTGTTGTGAGGAGGTGGGAGAGGCACAGCAGGAGCAACTGGGCCTTTTACATGTTTTGTTGCTATAAATACAGACCTCAAATTCGCAAAGCTTAAAACAAAGGTTAAATAGGCCGTATACAGTGTTACAGTTGGGATGCTTCAGTTTTGTATCATTTAAAGACCAAGGGCTAGATTTACTAAGCTGCGGGTTTGAGAAAGTGGGGATGTTGCCTATAGCAACCAATCAGATTCCAGCTTTCATTTATTTAGTACCTTCTACAAAATGACAGCTAGAATCTGATTGGTTGCTATAGGCAACATCCCCACTTTTTCAAACCCGCAGCTTAGTAAATCTAGCCCCAAATGTCAGCCATATTTGGGTGGAACTAATATTGTGATGTCACAAATGATGATCCTTTATCACTACTTTAATCCGCCGCAACACAAACAGGGTGATGACGTCACTGACTCCCTCTGAAACGATTGGCCGCACCGTCATGACTATTGCTTGAGGCCACACAAAGGCCGCCTCACAACGTACAAACATATTAAAGTCTTTCCTATAATCTAAGTTTTCATTGCCCATTAGCATGCAAAAACCGGGCTGAAGGGACTGTGATCAGCTAATCCCCGTTAGGTCAGTCTTCATAAACTTGGGAATGTTTTTGAAATCAGTAGAGTTGCTCTGAGATCCTTTCTGCCTGTTGATATTTTGCCAACTCCCACAAAACACATCATAATTCACCCTCATAACTCAAGAACATATACTGTATACAGAAAACGAAGCGCGTGTACCGAGCAGTGCCTTCCGAGTAACAAAAACATTTTCTTAACAGAACACAGATTTTGGAACAAATTAAAGAATGGGATTGGGTAAATAAAAAGTGTTGTATTAGATTACAGTGAGGATATTTTTCAAGACGATGAATAATGCTTTCTGTGTTCTGCAATCTGTTGTATTTAACATTGGTGACAATTGTTGCTGCTATTACACCCTGAAATTAACCCGTTGTGTGTCTGTGTTATCGGAAATTCGAAGCCTTATTCAATCGTCTACTTTCTTTTTGTTAGGGAGTTCGGGTCTGATTCATCAAACGCAACCTGCGTTTGTTTTAACAAACATGTAAATCGTTTCTGCGTACTCTGAATTCAACAAGGAACGGATCTAAAGATACGCGCACTGTTGAATTTGGGGGCAGGTCTGCTGTGCTCTACCACAAAAGACACTGCAGGATATGTCCATATCCTATGTGGTATATAAATTTGCAAAAGATAAAAAAAATATTGAAATGTTGTTTTTTTTTCATTTATATTTTTTCCATGAACTACATTTATTAGGATGTTCTTAATGTCTGCTTATTTCAAACACATGTTATAGCATGCAAACAAGACTGTCATTACTACTGTTCAGGACTTAGACTAACCCTGTAGCTGGAGCAAGAGATATGGCAGAAACATAAGTAACTGTGAGATGGCCAGAGCTGGATTCTGTATGCGTTTGAGTCTACTGTAAATTGACTACGGCCAAACGCTCCTTCCGGGTCCTGGTCACTCCCCGAAATCATAAGTGTCGTTTGCACATGAAGACGGAGCAGACAGGGCTGTGTCTACTGGTGTATGGGCCAGTTCTGGTCATGCCCAGGGTGATTTTGGGCACTATATGCTCAAAAATGTCAGATACGGGCCCGTTGTATTTAATTATAGGGAAGTTGTACCCCATAATTACTTAACGCCCTATATAAACCCTCTAGATCATCTCTATACAGTTCATATTATTAAGATCTGAAACATATTGCAGAACATCTCCCAGCTGTGCTCTTTTGGACCCATCCACCACAGCCACCTCCCAGACCCGAATTTAATCCATGTTGTTTGTTTACAGGCTGCTAGAAGTCTCTGCTTAACACGTTCCATCTTACTGTACCAACCCTGAGATTGTAGCACTTTGGGATGTTTTTGGCTTTGTAAAATAAGTTATAGTTTAATTTAACTCCAAAGTTTGCCAAGGAGTTGATGCTTATAGTTCAAAATAATGCAAACAAAAGTGCATTTGTTAGTACAAGGGGCTCTCTATCCATTTTGCTTTAATCCATACGCTGCACCCATATTGAAGCAGATGTTGATGCTTATTTAACCCTTCTATAGTCCTGCAGAGCGCAGGGAGAGAGGAGGTCACTAGCGCATTAATGTATTTGCACTCCATTGAATGAAACAACATTGCAGCGTTTAATAGTGTTTTCATACGTGCCTGCTCTCATGGAAAGTATGGGAGATTCCTGACGGAATACTGCAGAGCGGGTCAACCTCCTGAATCCACTGTGTTTTACAGTGTGTAGGGCTTCTAAGACACACTTCATTGCCAATCGCATCATCGTGGCCCTGCCACCTGATGCTGAATGACGCTAATTGTGCCGTCATTGCCCCTTGCTCTTGTTCTTCGGGCCTTCCTTCTGGGATCTCCTAGAGAGCGTTCCAAAAAGAAATGCAAGTACAAGTGTACTGTGTCTCTCCACGCGCTAGTATATCCCTTTTGCATTTTTTTTTTTTGTTGGGGGGGGGGGGTAGTAATGGATGATACTGTGTTGGTGTCACTCACCGGACTGTGAGTGCTTCTTCCCGGACTATTAGGAACCGTGGACGTCCTCTATCCTGAGGGACTGCGCATGCGCAGCCCTTTCCAAACCTTCAGTGTATGTTCCTTTAACTTAATTGGCAGATCAGGCAACCTCCCTATATTAAGCACCTGTGGTCAACACCACGTTGCCTGATCTTGGAGTCTCATTCCCCATGAGTCTCTGAAGGTGTTCCTGTGTTTCCTTGTTCATTCAGCCCTGCTGATTCCTGTGGTTTCCAAACCACTTCTACCTCTGTGGTTTCCAAACCACTTCTGCTACTGTGGTTCCCATACCACTTCTACCATCTACTATATCATCGTGACTGTGAGCTGATTCCTATCCGCTGCCTCCGTGCACTACAGTCTTCTAATCACTTCAACTCTACCATGTATCATTGGGACTGTTAGCTGATGCCTATCCGCTGCCTCCGTGCATTACAGGCTTCAACCACATCCACTCACCTGTTCATGATTGTGACTGCCAGCTGATTCCTATCCGCTGCCTCCGTGCACTACAGGCTTCAACCTGCAACTCGTCTGTGTTTCATCATCGTGACTGCCAGCTGATTCCTATCCGCTGCCTCCGTGCACTACAGTCTTCAACCTGCAACCCGTCTGTGTTTCATCGTGACTGTTTAGCTGATTCCTATCCGCTGCCTCTGTGCGCTTCAGTCTTCAGTCCTCGTCTACTCTACCGTGTTTCCTTGAGTCTGCTGCCACTATTGCTACCCGCTACTCTCCGTGATCATCTGTTCCAGTTCAACTCTGCTCCGGTGTCCCATCGTTACTGCACCTGCTGGTTGCTATTGGTTACCTCCGTATTCCCGCAGAGACCCGCTGCTGTTACTTCTCAGCGCTACTCATCCATCTACTGCTGATCCGCTCTCCACGCCTTCCTGTGTTCCCGGCTGGTCTACCTACCTGTGCGCTGCACCTGCTAGACCCCTGCTTCACCCATCCAGGGACTTGTATCCTGCTGGCCTCCTGCCCTTCAGGTATCTCTGCACTCCTGTCTGACTGCCTTCTCCTGAACCACGGTATGCATACTTCCCATTGACTGTGCTGTGTATTGCATACCTTGCTGGACTGTGTTGGTTCTCCTCTGGAGTGTACTATCCGCTGAGTCTATTGCCATCATTGACTGTGTTGGTTCTCCTCTGGAGTGTACTATCTGCTGACACTACTGCCATCATTGACTGTGTTATCTCATGCCGGATTACTTCAAGAGACTTTCTATATTGGCAGTGTTGTTCAGTCATTTATACATTTATATTGTGCATATTACTGTGGATCAAAGTCAAGGTGCCCGTGTATATATTGTGTTGCAGTCTCTCCCCGTGCACCTCCTCACATATATATTCAGTAGTACAACTTGCTAGTGGCAGACCACTGACTCCTGTTTACAGTTTCACCTGTTCCAGTATCCTCTCACATAGCAGTGGTACAACTTGCTAACGCAGACCACTGACTCCCCGGATACCTCCACTTGGATTCCATTCCTTCACTCAGACAGCGGTACAACTTGCTATCCGCAGACCGCTGACTCTCATCACCTCCTCGTTTCTGTTGGACATTCCTCCTCACTATAGCAGTGGTACAACTTGCTACCGCAGACCACTGACTACCTTCACGTGTCCTTTGTCCATACAGTTCCTCGTGTATTACTACCTCCATATTGCCAGTGCTGCTAGTCATAGACTTTCCTGAGCATCTCATCATCTGCTATTTCCTGTTCCGTGATCACCCTGCTACCAGAGTACCATATTACCACCTATACTGCTCTGGTAAGCCTATCACCTGGTGATCCCTGGGTAAAGACTCCTAGTGCCCGTGACAGTAAGATCAGGCCATGACAGACCCAGATACGGAACCTACTGCTAAAGAGATGCTGCAGCATCTGGTCAGCCGTGTGGAGCAACAGGATGCTCGCCAACAGCTGTTACTTCAATGTTACCAATCGTTAACCTCCCAAGGAACATCTGGACAGACTGTTACAGCTAGTATTGAAGCTCCTGTGCTTTCCTCCGTTTCCCCAGTGCCATCCCAGGTGTCTACAGCTCCTACGCTTCACCTGCCTACTCCGTCAAAATATGACGGGGACCCCAAAACTTGTAGAGGTTTCCTTAACCAATGTTCAGTCCATTTTGAACTCCAACCTCAAAATTTTTCTACCCATCGTTCCAGAGTGGCCTATCTTATCTCATTGTTTTCTGGACAAGCCCTGGCTTGGGCCTCCCCTCTGTGGGAAAGAAACGATCCAATTCTACAAGATAGTGCCAAATTCATTTCCACGTTCCGAAGTGTGTTCGATGAACCAGGTCGTGTGACCTCCGCTGCTTCCAGCATTCTTCGTTTGCGACAAGGCTCCCATACAGTAGGACAGTATGTCATTCAATTTAGGATCTTAGCCTCTGAACTTCAGTGGAACACTGAAGCATTAGTTGCCGCCTTCTGGCAGGGGCTCTCCGATAAAATTAAAGATGCACTGACTACCCAAGAGCTTCCTTCGTCACTAGAAGATTTGATCTCTCTTTGCCATCGTGTAGACATGAGATTTCGTGAAAGAGAATCTGAGAAAACAACTTCTGCTAAAGCACCTCTTCGTTTAAACCCTCAATTTCGTCCAGTTTCACCTTCTGTGATTCCCATGGAGATAGGACGTTCCAAATTATCTTTAGAAGAGAGGAAACGAAGAGTAAAGAATAGACTCTGTATCTATTGTGCTGATTCCACACATATGCTCAGTTCTTGCCCTAAGAGATCGGGAAATGCCAGGCCCTAACTAGTTCTGGAGAGGTGAAGTTAGGGTCCCTGGAGTCCTCTCCATTGTCTATGAAATCTAAAGTCTGCGCTTTCGATGTTACGATTTCCTTTGCTACCAAATCCTTTGAGTCACAGGCATTGATTGATTCCGGAGCAGCAGGAAATTTCATTTCTAAATCACTAGTGAATCAATGGTCCCTACCAGTGATCACTTTAAAAACACCCATTACTGTGACGGCTATAGATGGATCACGTCTCATCAATGGTCTCATCACCCAGAGTACGTCTCCAGTAACCCTTCAGATTGGTGTACTACACCATGAAGAAATTTCGTTTTTAATTCTTCCTGTTACGACAAGTCCGATTGTCTTAGGCCTTCCATGGCTTCAATGTCACTCTCCCCAGATTGACTGGCGCACCCCTCAAGTTACGTCTTGGGGGCCTGAATGTCACCATCGTTGTCTCTCTCAAGTTATTCCTCTTAAAGTACAGCAATCTTCCATCTCATCGTCCTCCCCGGGACTCCCTCCTCAGTATGCTTCATTTGCCGATGTGTTTGATAAAGCTCAGTCTGAACGTCTTCCTCCTCATCGTTCTTGGGATTGTCCGATCGACCTTCTACCTGGCAAGACTCCTCCCAGGGGTCGGGTCTATCCTCTCTCGTTACCTGAAACTCAAGCCACATCTGAGTACATACAGGAGAATCTCCAGCGTGGGTTCATTCGACCTTCCACCTCTCCCGCTGGAGCTGGGTTCTTCTTCGTCAAAAAGAAGGATGGATCATTACGCCCTTGTATAGATTTTCGTGGACTCAACGCCATTACTATCAAGAATCGGTATCCCATTCCGCTGATCACTGAGCTATTTGATCGCATCAAGGGAGCTCGGATATTTACTAAGTTGGATCTTCGTGGTGCCTACAATTTAATTAGAATCCGTTCCGGTGACGAATGGAAGACCGCGTTTAACACCAGAGATGGGCATTACGAATATTTAGTAATGCCCTTCGGGCTGTGTAATGCCCCCGCGGTTTTCCAGGGTTTCATCAATGAGATCTTTCGGGACTTATTATATGTATGTGTCGTTGTCTACCTGGACGACATATTGATCTTCTCACAGGACCTGCCTTCTCATCACCAACATGTGGCAGAGGTCCTCTCCAGACTACGGAAAAACTCATTGTTCTGTAAATTGGAAAAATGTTCATTCGAGTTACCCCAGATTCCATTCTTGGGGTATATAGTTTCCGGAGTTGGCCTGAAGATGGATCCAGACAAAGTAAATGCTGTACTACATTGGCCTCAGCCAACTACTCTTCGTGCCATCCAGCGTTTTTTAGGTTTTGCCAATTACTATAGACGCTTCATTCAAGACTTCTCATCCATTGCATCTCCCATTGTGGCCTTAACTCGGAAAGGGGCTAATACTAAGCAATGGTCATCTGAGGCTCTCCAAGCCTTTCAAATCCTCAAAGAGTCCTTCTCGTCTGCTCCCATTCTGCGACAACCTGATGTGACACTCCCCTTCTTCCTAGAAGTAGATGCCTCTAATGTGGGCTTAGGAGCTATTCTCTCCCAACGCTCGGAGCAACAAAAATTACATCCTTGTGCCTTCTACTCTCGGGGTCTTCTGCCCGCAGAGAAAAACTATACTATCGGGGACAAGGAGTTGCTGGCCATCAAAGCTGCATTAGAGGAATGGAGATACTTGTTGGAAGGAGCTCGCCATCCTGTGACGATCTTCACGGATCATAAGAACTTGTCATATTTGCAATCTGCTCAATGCTTGAACCCTCGTCAAGCAAGATGGTCTCTTTTCTTTTCCCGTTTTGAATTAATTATAACCTTCAAACCAGCTGCTAAGAACAAGAAAGCTGACGCTCTATCTCGAGCTTTTGTGACGTCCTCTGATGTAGAAGAGGTTCCCAACCATGCTATTCTAGACCCCAAATGTATTTCTCTGGCTGCGTCATCCACCAAAATGCTACCATTTGGGAAGACCCTCGTGCCTCCTACTCTGAGGAGGAAAATCCTTTCGTGGTTCCATGCCTCTCGTTTTTCTGGACACGCCGGTGAACATAAGACCTTTGAGATTCTCTCTCGTAGTTACTGGTGGCCTTCAATGAGGAGAGACGTCAAAGAGTTTATTGCTTCCTGTGATTTATGTTCTCAGTTCAAATCCTCCCGCAGAACTCCAGCAGGGTTGCTGCGACCACTACCCATTCCGTCCAAGCCTTGGACCCATATTAGTATGGATTTCGTTACTGATTTGCCACCAAGTAAGAATCACAATACTATTTGGGTAGTGGTAGACAGATTTTCGAAGATGGCTCATTTCGTCCCTCTGTCCGGTTTACCTTCCTCGTCTACTCTGGCTGAACATTTCATTAAAGAAATCTTCCGCATCCATGGATGTCCGTCTGAGATTGTGTCAGATAGAGGAGTACAATTCGTTTCCAGATTCTGGCGGGCCCTTTGTAAAACCTTGGGCATACGATTAGCACTCTCATCGTCTTACCATCCGCAATCTAACGGACAAACGGAACGAGTCAATCAAGATCTTGAGACTTTTATTAGGATGTTCTCTTCAGCCAACCAAGACAACTGGGTAGAATTGCTCCCTTGGGCTGAATTCGCCCATAACAACATGTACCATGAGTCATCATCCAAAACTCCATTCTTTGTGGTCTACGGTCACCATCCGTCTTTTCCGGAATTTCCTGCCCTCCCGCCCACCCAAGTTCCTGCTGTGGAGACTGCTTGTCAGACCTTTAAAAATATCTGGTCTCAGGTCAAAACCTGTTTAAAGAAGACATCTAACAAATATAAGTCTTTCGCAGATAAGAAGAGGCGGGCTATTCCACCACTAAAAATTGGAGATCGTGTCTGGTTATCTACCAAAAATATTCGTTTGAAGGTTCCATCTATGAAATTCGCCCCTCGTTTTATTGGTCCATATAGGATCATTCAAGTTATCAATCCAGTATGTGTTAAACTTCTTCTTCCTAAGAATCTTCGGATTTCCAATGCCTTCCATGTGTCCTTACTCAAACCTCTTATTATCAATCGTTTCTCGACTCCTCCCTCAGCACCGCAGCCAGTTCAAGTTCATCAGGAGGAGGATTTCGAGATTACTGAGGTATTGGATGCAAAAATTTCGCGAGGAGTCCTCCGTTTCCTCGTTCATTGGAAGGGCTTTGGTCCTGAAGAGCGTTCATGGATCAAAGCTGAAGATCTTAATGCTCCTGCCCTTCTGAAGAAGTTTTATTCCAAAAATCCGGACAAGCCCGGTTCCAGGCGTTCTGTGCCCACCTTTAAAAGGGGGGGTACTGTCACTCACCGGACTGTGAGTGCTTCTTCCCGGACTATTAGGAACCGTGGACGTCCTCTATCCTGAGGGACTGCGCATGCGCAGCCCTTTCCAAACCTTCAGTGTATGTTCCTTTAACTTAATTGGCAGATCAGGCAACCTCCCTATATTAAGCACCTGTGGTCAACACCACGTTGCCTGATCTTGGAGTCTCATTCCCCATGAGTCTCTGAAGGTGTTCCTGTGTTTCCTTGTTCATTCAGCCCTGCTGATTCCTGTGGTTTCCAAACCACTTCTACCTCTGTGGTTTCCAAACCACTTCTGCTACTGTGGTTCCCATACCACTTCTACCATCTACTATATCATCGTGACTGTGAGCTGATTCCTATCCGCTGCCTCCGTGCACTACAGTCTTCTAATCACTTCAACTCTACCATGTATCATTGGGACTGTTAGCTGATGCCTATCCGCTGCCTCCGTGCATTACAGGCTTCAACCACATCCACTCACCTGTTCATGATTGTGACTGCCAGCTGATTCCTATCCGCTGCCTCCGTGCACTACAGGCTTCAACCTGCAACTCGTCTGTGTTTCATCATCGTGACTGCCAGCTGATTCCTATCCGCTGCCTCCGTGCACTACAGTCTTCAACCTGCAACCCGTCTGTGTTTCATCGTGACTGTTTAGCTGATTCCTATCCGCTGCCTCTGTGCGCTTCAGTCTTCAGTCCTCGTCTACTCTACCGTGTTTCCTTGAGTCTGCTGCCACTATTGCTACCCGCTACTCTCCGTGATCATCTGTTCCAGTTCAACTCTGCTCCGGTGTCCCATCGTTACTGCACCTGCTGGTTGCTATTGGTTACCTCCGTATTCCCGCAGAGACCCGCTGCTGTTACTTCTCAGCGCTACTCATCCATCTACTGCTGATCCGCTCTCCACGCCTTCCTGTGTTCCCGGCTGGTCTACCTACCTGTGCGCTGCACCTGCTAGACCCCTGCTTCACCCATCCAGGGACTTGTATCCTGCTGGCCTCCTGCCCTTCAGGTATCTCTGCACTCCTGTCTGACTGCCTTCTCCTGAACCACGGTATGCATACTTCCCATTGACTGTGCTGTGTATTGCATACCTTGCTGGACTGTGTTGGTTCTCCTCTGGAGTGTACTATCCGCTGAGTCTATTGCCATCATTGACTGTGTTGGTTCTCCTCTGGAGTGTACTATCTGCTGACACTACTGCCATCATTGACTGTGTTATCTCATGCCGGATTACTTCAAGAGACTTTCTATATTGGCAGTGTTGTTCAGTCATTTATACATTTATATTGTGCATATTACTGTGGATCAAAGTCAAGGTGCCCGTGTATATATTGTGTTGCAGTCTCTCCCCGTGCACCTCCTCACATATATATTCAGTAGTACAACTTGCTAGTGGCAGACCACTGACTCCTGTTTACAGTTTCACCTGTTCCAGTATCCTCTCACATAGCAGTGGTACAACTTGCTAACGCAGACCACTGACTCCCCGGATACCTCCACTTGGATTCCATTCCTTCACTCAGACAGCGGTACAACTTGCTATCCGCAGACCGCTGACTCTCATCACCTCCTCGTTTCTGTTGGACATTCCTCCTCACTATAGCAGTGGTACAACTTGCTACCGCAGACCACTGACTACCTTCACGTGTCCTTTGTCCATACAGTTCCTCGTGTATTACTACCTCCATATTGCCAGTGCTGCTAGTCATAGACTTTCCTGAGCATCTCATCATCTGCTATTTCCTGTTCCGTGATCACCCTGCTACCAGAGTACCATATTACCACCTATACTGCTCTGGTAAGCCTATCACCTGGTGATCCCTGGGTAAAGACTCCTAGTGCCCGTGACAGTTGGACAATAGACTGTATCTGAATAGGTCTGATGTACACAGCACTTACCAGGGGCTGGTGGCAAATTTTAGCCCGGGAGGGGGAGAGGGAGAGACTTGCAGGTGGCCCCCCCTGCCCCCCAGGCCAGGCTGCCCCTGCCAGGAACCATACGCCAGAGAACACAACAATATCAAATTCATCTTCAAGCGCAAAGTACCCTTACAATAGCCTATGATTTCAGGGGCGGAACGGGGAGGGGACATGGTCAATGTGTAGTATCGGCGTGCCAAGCTGGAGCGCACGCAGCAGCGTCTGATGCAAGTTTTGGGCATCTCCCAGGTACGTGATTTTCTGTCGTATCTCTTACACCAGTTACAAATCGGATGTAAGTGCCGATTACTAGTGATGACGGCTGTGTGTGCAGCTACAACATGTGTTTGTAACCAGGAGCAGCTGTAAAAATGTATTTTATGTACATTTCACATTGTTAACATCCTAATAAATGTATTTTAAGGAAAAAAATGAAAAAAAACCCCAACTTTTATTCTTTAATGTTTTGTAATTAATTACTATATTATTAACAGGTGACAATCATTGAATAGTTTTTTTGTTTTCTTTTATTTTCGTTCTTTTATGACTTTATATTCCACATATGTATTGGGCATATCCTGCAGTTTCCTGTCTATTAGAGCAGAGTGGACCCTGATCTGTATACATCAACAGACGTATCTTTACATCTGATCGTTGTTGAATACGGACATGCGTATTACCGGATTATGTGCATTTTAAAAAAATATACATTTGTCTTGCGTGCCTTAATGAATCCGGGCCACAATCAGGGGAGTTCTTATAAAAAAAAATCCGCACATGACATCACAGATGTCACCTGCTGTGCGAGATGCATTTTTCGCACTTTCGTCCAGGATCCTATTGTGTCTAGGAGACCAGTCCACTTTCATAGAGTTAGATTAATACAGATCGTGTTGTTGAAATTCTGTTGCTTCACTGTAATGTGATCCCAAATGGAAACTATCAGGTTATTTCTTAATAAACATCCAAAAAGTGCAACAAAGTATTGTATATAAAAAAGATTAGAGGCAGGAAAAAGGTAACACTTGACATCTAATAAGGAACCCATCTAACATGTAGATGTCTCAGATCACAGGAAGCCGGTGAGTTATGGTAGAGGGTGAAGTGGGAGTTAGAGAACGCCAGTAAAGTTACATCTACAGTCACTGATCACACTGTACGTTCATCAGCATTTTGCTCCTCATCATTCTGAATCACAGGATCCGAGCTGCATTCCTCTTGCCTGGGAATGTCCTCTGCAAGCAGAATACACAAAGAAGTTAAATTATGTGGTGTAAAGAAATGTATCTACTGTGAATATTTATTATTAAAAGCCAGATACATAGATGTATCCCTATTTACCCAGGATATCTATAAATGTCTCCAGATTGGATTCAGTGACGGCAGGATATCACTCATGTCCAGTAGGTGAGAGACGGTAACTCTTTGCTGTTGATCAATCGAGACATTAGACCCTTTCATATACTTATGGGAATTATCTGAACAATGCAATGACAAATGTGTGTTATGTCCTAGAAAGAGCCGAGATGGTGCGGTAGAGGTGGGAGATCTGAGCTGTGCACCAGTCTTTTATGGAGTATGGAATGTGTTCTTTAGGAATTTATTAATAGTGGTTAGTTTGCAACTATAAATATTGAGTGGGGTCATGAGTTTGATTCCCGACCATGGCCTTATCTGTGTGGAGTTTGTATGTTCTCCCCGTGTTTGCGTGGGTTCCTCCGGGTGCTCCGGTTGCCTTCCACACCCCAAAAACATACTGGTAGGTTAATTGGCTGCTATCAAAATTGACCCCTAGTCTCTCCCTCTCTGTCTGTCTGTGTGTGAGTGTGTGTCTATATTAGGGAATTTAGACTGTAAGCTCCAATGGGGCAGGGACTGATGTGAGTGAGTTCTCTGTACAGCGCTGCAGAATTAGTGGCGCTATATAAATAAATGATGATGATGATATTGGGCCTGATTCATTAAGGATCGGAAATGTGGATATGTGCCGTATTTTGCGTTAAATTGCCCTGCACATACCCAGAAATGGACTATACGGCATTTAACGCAAGTACATCCAACTCGTCTTCGAACACAAATGACAATTCCCACAGTGTACGATTTCATGGGCGGAACGGGGAGGGGAAAGGGGGTATGCGCGTAGTCAGTAAGGACGTACCAAGCTGCAGAAGTGTCTAATTCAAACTTTGGGCATCTCTCAGGCACGTGGTTTTCTGTCGTCTCACTTGCACCATCTGCAGGTCTTGTCTAGGTGTGGAGTGATCATGATGACAGCTGTGTATGATAGAACATGTTTTTCTAGCAGCTATAAAACTGCGTATTGCAAGATACTTTACAGTCTGGGTGTAAGCTCTACCTGAACGCTACTTGCCATCTGTAGATACACCGAACAGACTGCAGTATACGCACATGTGTACGTACAGTAAAAGCTGACAACAGAACACATAAAAATGTTTATTTTATTATAAATTAAAATAATAACTGTTATCCGTATAATAATTGATATAAATACTTTTTTTTTAAATATGGTTTATTTTATTTATTTACATTAATGACATAAATAAAGGTGATTTTAATGTGTACTGTGCAAACAATGCTTTTTATATTCTATCTTAGTTGCATACCGTTGTTCTGTAATAGCTAGTGGCGCATCGGCCTCAGCGCCCTTACTGTAATTGGCCCACGTGACTCCGCCCCTTCCCTTTCCTGTTCCGTCTCTCTCAAGTCATAGGCAGTCGTAAGTGTCAGTTGCGTGAGGACATGAATTGTATGTAACTGCGGTGACTGACGTGATGTCCGTTGCAGGGCATACGCGGTGCGGAATCACACTACGCAAGTGTACGCTCCAACATGAATCAGCCCCACTCTGTATTTTTGACCTGCCTTTCTGATGGATAGAATACTACAACCCCCAGAATGCTTTGCACCATGTAATAAAGTCTGTCGGTGTGCTCTGAAGAACGCCCCCTATTTCTATAGAGCGGTATTACATCAATAACCTGGTATCTGGATGTTTGAGGTTTTTTATGTAAATTGTCAAAACAAGGGGGTTGGTGGGTTTATAGGACCGTAATCATCATCATCTATATAGCGCCACTAATTCCGCAGCGCTATACAGAGAACTCACATAAGTCCCTGCCCCAATAGAGCTTGCAGTCTAAATTCCCCAACACACACACACTAGGGTCAATTTTGAAAGCAGCCAATTAACCTACCAGTATGTTTTTGGAGTGTGGGAGGAAACCCGAGCACCCGGAGGAAACCCACGCAAACACGGGAAAAACATACAAACTCCAGACAGATAAGGCCATGGTCGGGAATTGAAGTCATGACCCCATCGCTGTGAGGCAGAAGTGCTAACCACTGAGCCACCGTGCTGTGTTAATCAGCGGCGAGCAATAACTGTAGAGGAGCCAATGCTCTTGGTTGTAGTCAGATAGGTTACATTGTGTCACTGACTTGTAGAGTCTGCTAGGACACGCTTGTAGTTCAGTACCTCCTGGAGAGCCACCGGCGGCCTAATCCTGGTATAGAAATTAAATAGCGCCATTCAGCTAATCTTCACATTAGCCATTTTAAGGTGGCAGCAAGCCGATGCTCCGTGCAAATCCTCGGTTGTTCCTGCATTTTTGGAATGATAGACGATCGCCCCTGTAGAGGCCCTGGCTCTTCCCCAACTGCACATATTTCTTTTTTTCAGGCTCCCCGTGGTTCCACAGCTTGTCCTGACAGTCTCGGCATTGCAGAAACGCCTTATATGTCCCCCGCTCCCTGCTTCATGTTTTTACTTCATACTTACAGCAAGGAACTCATTAAGTGCTCACGGAAGCATAGAAAAAGAATCAAGAAACAACTGGTGGCCAATAAAATAATTTCAGCTTCACCTCTTCGATAAAAGCCACGATGACTCTACAAAGGGTAACGACAAGCTTGAATCACATGCTCCCATCGCCCGCCACTCTCTCTGCGCAAGTAGTACCTGGCTGGCACCTTCTACGGGAATAGCGATCATTTTTTTTTTTCTTTTTAAGGAAGTAACACCGTCCAGGTTGGATACATTTTAAGGAAATAGTTCTATCCTCTACTGGTAGGTTGATGGGCCAAGGAAAATGTTAAGCAAACTGTTAAAGAGCCAGTTTTTAAGAGCAGGACCGTTTCCAAAAATAGAGGAACTTTTGGGAACACTTCTCTCATTAGTAAAGAAAAAAAAAGCCCATTCCTTTC
Source organism: Mixophyes fleayi (assembly GCF_038048845.1). Taxonomy (NCBI): domain Eukaryota; kingdom Metazoa; phylum Chordata; class Amphibia; order Anura; family Limnodynastidae; genus Mixophyes; species Mixophyes fleayi. The sequence goes on from NC_134409.1 coordinate 9,254,882, forward strand.
TTTAGCCCTTAAACTCCCACCCGTCTTCTGCCAGCAACAGCTCTCTCCGTGCGTTTCATACTTTCTGCTTGATACTTTTACGGCCTTTAAACAATATTTATGTCCAGTGTTATAGAAAAACTATACTTAAGAGGGCCATATATCTTGCTGTACATCACAGACCATTAATGTTTACCATATATCTCCCTTATTCCGGGCTTCTCCATATATTTTTAGACAGAAAGAAACTTTCTTTCTTCTTCTTCACAGGTTTTAACGGCCAATCATAAAAATATGATACATAGAAATTTAGGTATTGTCTGGGCTGAACGCAAGCCAGAGAGCGCAGGTTTCTAGGGCTGTAGGAATGTAAATTAGGTGACGCTGACAGCCCAGCGGAAACCGTAGATACGGTTGTGAGAGTTATAATCGGAATTGGATCAAGATCCTGTTGGGCCTTAGGCATGGTACAGTTTATGGGCCGACAAGATGATATTTTCCTGGCCCTGCCGAAATATGATAATCAGTGTCGCGATCAATTCCCTAATATTCCAGGCCTTGTGTTTCTTCATTAGGTGATCCAGATTTGGTAACATGCAAAATGTTCCCAAAAACTAGTCTTGGCACTTTATGGAGACTTTATAACTTATTATTACAGGTCCTATTGTGAGAAATATTAGATGAAGCTTAGAGACACGTGATTTATCAAATAGACTGATAAAGTAATCCACTTACGACAAAGTTGTACAGAAGGAAGGCTGTCAGAACATTCTGTAACAGTACTTCTTACAAATTACAACTGAAGAGATCACTGGAAGCACCACCATTGTTCTAGATAAAGACGCTCAACGACTGCCGCCAAACGTCTTGTATCTGGGCCACTCTCTTTCCATACTGCCAATAGATATCCTTTACTTTCTCATCTGGCATTTGTTTAGAAGGAAAGGAGAGGGGAATTGGGCGGACATGTGAGGACCACTTGTGGCCGACTGCTGTGTTTAAACAATCTTTCTGTCTGCACACAACACAGGTCTACAGTCCAGGTGACGCAGTTTGTCCCTAAGGGCATATCTCTTACTCGTAGGTCTTATGGCCCCATCCAAGTCCAATGCCGATTCCTGTGTACACACTAAACACTTTTTACACGATTTACCTTCAGATCTGTGCTCTTCATCTGTCATAACCATCGGCAGAAAAGATGGTGACTCTGCACACCGCATAGAGATCTATAGACACTGCCGGTGCTGAGCGCATACACACTGCAGGATTGGAACGACACTGTTTCATCATTGACCGAGATTTTTCATTTGGCTTAAAAATCAAATCAAACGATACTATGAGCTTTGGAACGATAATCGTTCATTGTTGGAGCGTACACACTAATGCGATATCGGGCCGAACGGTCGTTTATCCTGTGAATGGCGCGATAATCAGCTGAAAACGCTGTAGCGTATACACAGCCTATGTTTGCTCCATATATATTTTTAGCTAATTCAGCTGTTACCGGGCGGTATAATGTGTGTATATCAGACCTCTTGATTCCAGCCACCTGTCCCATCATCCCACAGACAGAACTTTTGGATTGTTGGGGGATGTAAGAAGCAATTCAGGGGTGTTTTGAGGGGAGTGGAAAGGGTTTGCGGCAGCCTATAACTTCAGAAGTACTAAGCACGCACTTGAGGAACATAGTGCACCCCGACATCACATGGCCAAGTCCCCAGCACCCAGCAAAGCCTGACAATGCCCCGTCTCATGCTGTGATTTGCAGTGCTACAGTGTTGGCAGATATGCCATTTAAACAAAATAATTAAATTGGATACAATCCTTCTTCTTTAGCTACTTACAATTGTTGGGATCCCTCAGGAAAGGGGTGTACCCTAAGTTATTGTTCATCAATTGCTGCCACTTTCAGTATTTGCGCTGTAGGCGGAAGCTAGAACTGTGTCATTGTTTCATGTCAGAACCTGCGCGTACAATTCCAAATATTAAAATTCCACTAAATGTTCTTCAAGACAGAAGCAATTGTTATTTATGCTACAGGTTTCCTTTTCTGGACTGAAGTGACTTTCCGTAACGGTATTGAGTTTTTAAGCTATTATGTTCATCTTACCCAGGACCTGGGGCACAGAATGTAGCTGGCACAGGCTGTAGATTGAATGGCATAAACTGTACATTACTGGCTGGAGAGAGCGTCGCTCCAGCCAAACCTACTCCAGTTGCTGCTGAGATTGAAGGGGGTGCACTAAGAGCATCCTACAGAACAAGATGCCAAAGACTTAAATTGCTGCAGATGACTTGGATGAGGTTAAGGTACATACAGCAAGAACAATGTCTTTAACAAAGTGGTATTGGACTGTTATGAACAGATTAACCCCCTGCTAGCCCTCCCAGCTAATACTGCAGGCTGTTTTATATTGTGCATTGCAGGAGAATGGGTTACACCCTTTTTTAATGACATATGGCTTTTAAATACTTTTTTATGAACGCATTCCGGCAGAGGATTCTGGCAGAACATCATCCATTTTGCAATACACGCGCCTATAGAAAATATGAATTATAGAATGCCGACTAGTATTGTAATCTAATACGGAATAGCACCGGTCTCTCTAAACTAAATAACCTGGAAATAATGATAGTGTAAAGGAAACTATTTTTAGCAGACATTCCCCTCTTTCCAACAGTCAAAATTGTCGGGTTCCCATGCTATTGACTCCTCTAAACTACTCCTTCTTGCCTTATCAAAGACAATGAGAATGGTCTAGTGAGGAAGGGTAGAGGGCAGCTCTTGTCCAATCACCGTCCATGTTAAACTGGGTACACACTACACAGTTTTCATCCAATAATCGGCTAAATCAGCCGACATATGACGGCTCGTTCAAAAGTCGGGTCAGTGTGTACAGTGACACGATGGTCTAAAGTCTGCCCAAATGGACGATTGTCGCCTCATTTGGTTGGTCGTACCGTTTAATATTTTCGTTCCAATCTCGTTTCCGCTGTGTAGTGTGTATAAACTTCCGACCGATCCACAACAGTGAGTACGAAATTACAGTCATTGCTCACGACAATATGGCTGTAAAAAGTCGCTAAAGGGACGTCCGCTCTTCCCTTTATCGTCCTAAACAAGGCGAGTGTGTATGCAGTCCATGGACCGAGCGATCGCTCGGCATAAAAAGTTGGTCGAAATTTCTGTAGTGTGTACCCAGCTTTAGAAAGTAACACAGCATGCTCTGGATTTAAATTGTTAACAGCTGTCATTTAGGGAACAGGAATAATGTGAGTGCCATCGGGGGTCCAGGGGGGGGAGGGGGGGGGATAAATGGGGTGGGACCCCCACAAGTAGTGTAAGTTGGGGGAAGTTGGGATGTCAGCTGGGAAAATCATTTTTGACTGGCATTATCCTTTAAAACCCTATCTTGTCAGAATATGTATGTGGTGCAGGGTTGCACTGAACAGCTGATGCATCATGTACCTCCTCAGATGAAGTTCTTATTAGATTAAGATTTGCAATCATTTATTTCCAGATCACTCAACAAAGGGAACATGTAGTTGGTTAATGCTGCTATATCATGGCCTTCCCTAATGCATAGAGAAATGACTGACAGGCAGCAAGGACTGTTGGAACTAAAACACTTTCAAAAGGGTAGATTTGTGATATGAACGGTTGCAGATCTGTATATTGATAATTACCTACCTTTAAGTTCTTTCTCTGTATGGTTCCTACTACTACTTATGTGTTTGTGCACTGTACTCAATATCATTTTAAAAGTCCACTTCCCTGACCCACATCTCTTTTACCATGGGGGATGTGTGATGGCCCTACTGAATTAGGATACTGCCCTTCTTAGCAGCAGCGTTTACTCAAAATTAAATGAATGAGTTAAAATCTTAATCTAAACAGAACCGCACCTAATAAAGTACTGCATTGACAACCTCCTGTTCAGTGCAACTCTGCAGAATGGATATGTTTCCTGACTAGATACATTTTTAAATTATTGGCAACCCTTCCTTGTTCATTTTGCTTAGAGTAATAGACGTCTAGTACGAGAATAACAGAAGATATGTTTTATTATTAGATGTCATTTTCATTAGCTATACAATTTTTTATGATAATGAAAAAATAACAAAAGTATCCTTTTAAAAATAGAGTTGTGTCTTTCATTTCAGCAGAGTTACAGGATAAGTCTTAAATCCTGCCAGCGTTTATCATCTGGGTCTTCCTGATGAAGCTGTCTCTTGACTTGTTCTTAAAATGTCTGGTTACAATCATGCCAAAATCAGGGATTATTACCGTTTTACAAGGCAGGGCCAAGCCAAACCGAAAGTACTCATTTCCTAAAGAATAGTTGGGAGATTCACATGAAAGGACACACATTGTATCGGCAGCTGAAAAATGCGTTGCTCGGCCAAGGAGAAAATAGTCGATTTTGTTTCACGAGTTCCTGGAATGCTTCTGTTTTATATGATTCCTACTTTCATGTCATATCTACAGGCTGGCGCAATACATTTGTCTTGGCAAAAGCATGTAATGCCTTTAAACAGACAATTTCTAGTATGAATTAAACAAGGATAGCTTTATTAGTCTATCTGCTTGTTATTTTTGTGTTGTCCATAGCAACCAATCAGATTTAAGCTATTATTTTCAAGAATGTACCAGATAAATGATAGCTAGAGTCTGCTTGGTTGCTATGGGCAACACCTTCACTTTTCCCTTATTTCTCGGTAACTGGTATGAAGCATTCCAACATTTCTCACATAAATTTAGACACCGGGTGGCGCTGTTCCATTTGTGTTCTTAGATACATATATTTACCAGGCAACACATGGAAACATGGTGCCCAGCATCCAGCCTGTGTGGCACAAGCCAAGTATAACCGCTTAATTGCTTGCTAACAAGTATTACCAACAAAAAGAAGGAGCATCCGAGATTTCTGTTTCCCATTTTGCCATATAATGGGACAGGCTCAGTGTCGGACTGGGGCATGAAGGGCCCACCGGGGGACTGCAACGCTAGGGGCCCACCAGAGGGGGTGTGGCCAGCCATCATAGAGGCGTGACCAGACACTAGAGGGGGAGTGGTCAATTTGCTAAGGACAGCTAGCACCAAAGTGTAGTATATAAAGAATGTAGTGTGTATATAAAGAGTACACAGTGTTGACCTGCCCCTTAGATTGGGCAGAACAGTCACCAAAAATCGGGATTGTCCCACTAGACCAGGCTTAACTAACCTGTGGCACTCCAGGTGTTGTGAAACTACAAGCCCCAGCCTGTCACAGGCTTATATGTGTTATTGATGATAACGTCCTAAACCATGGATATACCAGGGATGGGGAGTATACTAGTTATTGTGGCGTAGAGGATGAGGGTTCAGGCCTCATTTTGTTATTTTATCGACAGCTGAATTCTGTGTGTTCCGGCTTGTTGTGCTTTATAGGAGAGGGATGAGATCCTGAATTGGAATCGCCATTGACAATTATTTTACTGTACTTATATACACGGCTCTGAAAGCCCCCACCGCAAAAAATTATGTTTTGTAAATGATATAAAACAGGATCTAAAATGTTTTACGACAAATCTAGAGTAAAGCAATAACAAGAAGCCATGGGTTATTTATCAACAAAGGGCTAATTTACAGCAACCTGTAGCAACCAGTGAGTGGTTAACACCAATCAAATGCACGTTAGACAATGAAAGTATTATCTTACAAGTTAACCCGTGCATGATACTCATGCATTCTAGTCAAATCAAGCTACTTAAGGTGTTAAAAACTCCCCACTGTCACCCCCGGCAACCACCAACCACTCCCAACTGTCACTTCTCCTTCAAGAGATATATTTATATATTTTTTAAATCTTTATAAACACTTTTAACAATTAACAAATTAAATTAACAAATTAAAAACATCTTAGTATACCAAATTTCAGCCCTTTCTGATTTTTTTTTTCCACACACACTAAGAATTTAGTAGGTCAGTGTATAACTCCGCCCAGCAGGTGGCGCTGCAGCTTGGTTTTATTTTTTCCACACACAGACAGACTAACACACGCCACTAGACATTTACATATATAGATTAGATGCCCACACCTGGTGCTAGACTCAAACGCTGTGTGACCAGTTTTATGCCACACACGAGTGGTGCACTAGCCAAAAGGCCATACTGCCATAAATAGCGCGATTGGACGTTGATATGAATGGTCGTATCATGGTCATTGTTCATCTAGGGCAGCACAGTGGCCTCTTGGTTAGCACTTCTGCCTCACAGCACTGGGGTCATGAGTTCGATTCCTGACCACTGCCTTATCTGTGAGGAGTTTGTATGTTCTCCCCGTGTTTGCGTGGGTTTCCTCCGGGTGCTCCGGTTTCCTCCCACACTCCAAAAACATACTGGTAGGTGAATTGGTTGCTATCAAAATTGATCCTAGTCTCTCTCTCTGTCAGTGTGTGTGTATGTGTGTGAGTGTGTGTCTATATTAGGGAATTTAGACTGTAAGCTCCAATGGGGCAGGGACTGACGTGAGCGAGTTCTCTGTACAGCGCTGCGGAATTAGTGGCGCTATATAAATAAATGATGATGATCTGTATTTTCCAGAATCAATATCCAATACATCCCTATCATACGTTGAATGCTGCCTGCGTACGTACCGCACACTGTAATTTCCGGATAATTAGGTATAAAATGGCCTAATGGGTAAATGCTTATAGAAAAGGAAGTGATATTGAAAGCAGTTTGGTCACTGCGTAATATTTCACGAGGAAAGAAGATTTGGGTAAAATCTACTATACTCCCAACGTAACTGGGTTTAGAATTCAGATGAAATCGGACAGCAGAAAACGAATTGTAAACCAGTTACGCTGAGTATAGGAGTTATTACCACACTCTGATAAATATCTTCTTTACTTTTCAGACAATAAACAATAACCACATTGAAAACAAGTATTACATTGCTCTAATAAAGCTTCTGTACGTTTTTTGATCGTCGTCCTTTAATCTTAATTTGTAAAGAATTTCTCAGTGTAATTTACATAGTGTCAATTTTTTTCTATAATATTAATACTAACCAAGGTCCTTCTGTGTCCCCCCGCTAGATATTTATTTGATGCTCGACGAACCGATGAATAATATAACAACCTCCCTGGGTCAGACGGCGGAGATGCATTGCAGAGTTTCGGGGAACCCTTCTCCGACCATACGATGGTTAAAAAACGACGCCCCTGTCGTTCAAGAACCCCGAAGGATATCCTTCCGGGCCACCAACTACGGCTCCAGACTACGAATACGAAACCTGGACACCACTGATACCGGATATTTCCAGTGTGTGGCAACGAATGGGCGGAAAACCGTCTCCACCACCGGAGTGCTGTTTGTTAAATTTGGTGGGTTTTGGAAATATTGCTCTAAAAATGTATATATTTTAGAATATGTTTTAAAAGCCTAATTTAAAATTACAGTTAGTATCACATACACCATTACTGAGAAAGATCAGCTACAAGACTATGATCCTCCCTCTCCTGTGACACTGCTGTCATGTGATCATTCAGAGCCAATGCACTGTAAGCTGACAGCTGGATGATGTCACATGATGGTTCTCGTGAGCACACTGAGCATGCTCTTGCCAGTACATGGGTGGGTCACTCTCTGACAAATACTCATGAATATTTATAGCTGCCCATAAACTGACTAACTTCATGCTGACACGTACAATGGTGATTCGAAGAAATGATTTAGCTGTAACACAACCTCATGTCCAGATTTTGGCTGGGAGGATGTACCACAGACTAAAAAAGTCTGTGGTCTACCTGTACGTAGGTGTGGCTTCTCAGGAATGTGGGTGTGGTTTGAGGAGAGAGGTGGGATTTGGATGGTTCTGGGTGTGGTTTGAAGGGATCGGCAGCAAGGCTTATACCGTCTCTATTTTGTTTTTAAAATGTTGGGTAGTATGCAGACTGTGTACCATACCAACACAAGCACTAATTAAAATATGACTAAATCCATTGTGGATTAATTTAACCCACATTTATTTTTTTTTACTTCCAGGTCCTCCTCCTACAGCGAGTCCAGGATCTGTGTAAGTAACTCAGTATATGAATGCTCATCTATACCATAGAAATCTATTATGTGACTTATTTTTTATTCCTACCATTTCTGCCACAACTGTGTTTATTTACGTGTTTATGGGCTGTTCAGTAAGTGAGGAAAGTGTAGCAGCTTTCATACTGCAGGTGGCGCTGCTGAGCACAGACCTTCAGGTAGCCCCCTACACCCGTGATTGAGGGCAAATGCTGACGCTTTCCTATATTAACAATGAGAGGGATCATCATGGCGACTCCCAGTCGGCAAATACAAAGATTGTAGAACTGATATAAATCCACATAAAAATAAAATGTATTATTTATTTATTACTTTAAACGTGTGAGTATGCAAATAATAATAATGGGCCTGAGTCATTAAGGAGAGTAAAGCAAGAAAAATGAGTAACTTTGCACCTTGGCAAAACCATGTTGCATTGGAGGGGGAGGTAAATTTAAAATGTGGGGACAAATTTATAGTTGGGATAGGGCATGTCCTAGATCAACTATAAATTTCAGTATAAATATAAAGTTATCAAGTATTTGTGTGCTAAATAAAAAAAACAGCCAGTATTGTCCTTATGTGCAAAATAATAAACTAGTTTGCACCCCTTGCATTGTAACATGGTTTGTCCAGGATCAAATTTACTCCTTTTGTTTGCCTTGCTCTCCTTAATGACTCAGATCCAATGCGTTTTATTTGTTTTTTTTGTATTTAATTGAAGTTGTCTTCATTGCATTTGATATTTTCTCATTTTATAATATTTGCCCATATTTCTCTTTTTGGACTTAAATCACTCCTATGAGTGCCTGATCTGGCTCTTTCTCCCCTATATATTGAAGTGGTTTGTAACATGTATTTGGGAATTATAAATTTAAGTAGACCCTTCACCAACACACAGATGGGGCAGCCATTTTGAGTAAGCAACCAATCAATGCAGTAGAAAATAGTGACATTACTGTGTGATTCAGGCCTTAGTGATGGCACAAGCCCCTATTGGCTAAATATTGGTACATCCCACAAAAATAGCTGTGTCCATTTTGTGTAGGTGATGGTTCCACTTTAACAACAACAACAACAAAAAAAGTGGGTGGCGTTTCCCTGTATTAAAATACGGTGCACGGTTCAGTGTTGCCACTAGTTACAGCGATAGGCGCCATATTGGGTATTGGCTCCACCCACAAAATGGCACCTTCAGTGTGTGGGTGCTGGAATCATTTAAAGTGACTCTCAGGATAGCCAGTTTTAAAGCTTTAGAAAATAATCTGTGTGAGGTGATTCTGTCACCCGCCTCTGCCTCAGCTATTCCTTTTCTTGCCCCCCCTGTTCCTCTTTCTCTTCTTATAATGAGAAAAATCCCCTTGAAGTGGTTACTGGAAGCTGCCTCCTATGGTCGACTCTAAAACATTTTCCTCCCTTAATATCCTGCCAATTTCTCTGGCACTTCTGCAGTATGATTCTGCTTTTTTTTTTGTTCTTCATTTTACAAATATGGATGTATGTTTTAGATTTTATGTTTCCTAGTGATGCCCAAAGTGCTAAAACTGACATATACAATACATAAAAGACATTCTAGACCAGTGTCAGAGGCAAATGCCCTTAATAGCTCATTACAGATGCTTCATAAATCATTTGGTGAAACTTAAACTCTTTTCGTTTAACCATTAACAGCCTAAAAAGCCCTGCGGGCTGAATTTAAAGGAGAATCTGCAATGGATGGAAATGTTCTCCCATGTTCCCATAGACTTTATTCCGGTCACTTTCATCCTTCAATCTGTTCCACAAAAAAACTCAGAAGTAGATTTATCAAAACTTCTATAAGGAAAATTATTGCCCATTTCAACCAATCAAATTCTAGCTATCATTTATCTAATACACTCTAGAAAATGATAGCTAGACTCTGATTGGTTGCTATGGGCAACATCTCCACTGTTCCTTTTTAGTTAATAGACCTATCCCTTAATCTTAGTATTATCATCTACAATTGTCTTTTAATTGTAATACCAACCAACAGCATAGACCTACTTCTCTATGTGCAGTTGTCAGTATCTCTTCTTATTATATATGTATGGTTAAATACCCAATGCCATGGGGACCCCATAATGTCTGCTGGTCTCTTAGAGAGAGCTTTGTACTTACAAAATAAATGGGGTGTTAACTTATATACTGTTCATACTTACTTTATTATTGACATGTAAAATAGTCTGCAGGTAAAGACTGTAAATTCAAGTTTACTCATCTTTATACCACATTAACAATGTTGTTTATAAGAATGACCGACGTGTGTCTAAAGTTTAAAAAAATTTCAGCCGTCTTTTATGGCCAGACAATGGGTCTGTTAATGTTGCACTAAAATAAAAATAGAATTTAAAAGAGTTAATTGTCTTTTAAAATTGTATGTGTCTTTCAAAATTTCATTTTTTTTAAGCAACAAAAGTTAAATATAAGAACTAGACTTAACACGTCCACTTGTAATGTGTCCTCCACAACTGATAAGGTTGAACCATTGATGAGAGATTTGTGAATTGTTTAGCCAAATTAAATCTATTGTCCCAATGCTGCCGTGGGCAGCACGGTGGCTCAGTGGTTAGCACTTCTTCCTCACAGCACTGGGGTCATGAGTTTGATTCCCGACCATGGCCTTATCTGTGTGGAGTTTTGTATGTTCTCCCCATCTTTGCGTCAGTTTCCTCCGGGTGCTCCAGTTTCCTCCCACACTCCAAAAACATACTGGTAGGTTAATTGGCTGTTATCAAACTGACCCTAGTCTGTGTGTGTGTGTGTGTCTGTCTGTCTGTCTGTGTGTGTGTGTGTGTGTGTGTGTGTGTGTGTGTCTGTGTGTGTGTATGTTAGGGAATTTAGACTGTAAGCTCCAATGGGGCAGGGACTGAAGTAGTGAGTTCTCTGTACAGCGCTGCGGTATTAGTAGCGCTATATAAATAGCTGATGATGATGATGAATTCTAACGCACAGCAATTAATCAAGGGACTAAAACATGGTTCTATACCGTCTATTCACACGCAGCCTGACAATTATTAATCTCCCTCATCCTATGGCCCTCTGTCTCTACCCCTATATGTGAAACGTTTTATTTATTGATTGTTTTGAATATTAGTAAGACACAGACTCTAAACTCTAAAATGAAATGTTTCTGTGTTATGTTGCCCTAGTGGTTTTGTCTGATGGTGTTACAATGTTTTGTCTGTGTTATTGTAACATCTCTGTGCTTGGCGATGCGTGGCAGAGATCCCTCAGATGCGGATGACCGAACAGCAGTCAAATTAGTAGAAACAATCAGAGAATTATTACTAAATGACTAAATAGTTTTTTGTTACATACCCAAGCAGACGGTAACTGTATTTAACCAACTGCAAATATGACTAAATAGGTGTCTTACGACAGACACGTCCGCCCTTGTCTCAATATCAGTCAACAACAGCCCCCGTTGCAATATCTTGTAGTTGCCAAAAGTCCCTAATTTTCAGAATTTGCCCCTGCACAGTGCCCTGATAATGTTCCAGATGAATACCCCACCGTAATGGTGTTTTTTTTTTGTCACTTACACTCATCCATCTGACGATCCAGCGCTAATCGAGAGCTGTATAAACATTTTATTTTGCCATTTGGCACCGATCAAGAGTTCTATAAACAATTTTTGCCGCCTGGCTAATTTTTTCCAGACTACACGGTAAGGAAGTTGATGGGTTTGTAGACTCGTGTTACTGTGTAGCTCTCTCGCCTGTTTTATACAGTGTATAATGTGCTACATTTCATATCATGTTATAGAGACATGTTCTGGTACAATGTGATATGAAATATAAAACGTTACCATGTATCTGGGAAGCAGGAGAGCTGCGTGGACACACAGGTCTACGGACCACGGGTGTACGGAGCCAAGGGTGTACAGTGCCAATCAGTTTGGCACTGCCGGATAGGAATGGGTAAATAAAAACAAATGGGTGTGTGTGGGGAGTGGGGGGGGGGGGTCATAAAGGGTTTCTTTATTACATTGTAGAACCCATATAGGTGAAACATAACATAACCCATGTAGGCCAATACATATAGTAAAAATACTGAACAGACATATTGTGTTGGTCAAGAGCGTAGAATCTAAAAGGTACGCATGATACATAACATACTAGTCACTCATACACCCCACACGTCCATACCCCTCTTTATCCAACATTTTTCTTTTAGTGGAAAAAGTAAGTGGTGGCATAGGCAAACCGAGAGGGGGTTTCTAGTGCCTGGAAAGCCCCCCTCCAAGCCTGGGGCACTGTATAATTGAGGTGGCTGGACCCTGCTCCTGCTTCACACAGCTCTGCTTGAAAAGGGAGAGCTGCGTGCACCTAACAGTAGTGCACGCAGCATTGCCCATGTATAATATGGGGATAGGAAGAGTTGGAGAACAGCCAAGCACTGTCTAAAATTATAACCACGCCCCCATGCATGCTGGTCACGCCCACTGGCGGCGTGGTGTGGAAACCCCCCCTCTATAAATCCTGCGTTTGCCCCTGGGTGGGTATGAGGCCCAGGAATAATTCTGCCTTATGCATCTGCTTAGATGGGCTGTATGATAAATATAGACCTGTGTTCCATCTCTCTTATTTTTAACTTGTAGTAGTAACACTAGTTCCCCACTCTAATATGCGGAGGCCTGCTCAGTGCAAATGGCTCTACTAATATATATATATATTTTTTTATTTATTTAAGATTATACACAGATACAAAATTTATGCGTACAAACAGTGACAGCTCAAAGCCCGTCAACCATTTAACGAGTCTAATTCTCTCGGGATCATAAGTAGCAAAATGTTCAATGCTTCGTCCCCAATTTGTCCACGAACTGTTGCACTTTTTCGCAGACGGAATTTGGCCTTAAGCATTCCCAGTTCTACCCCAACCCCTCCACACACAACAGAAAGGACTGCCCCTCGTCATCTCAGCTCTGCTAATTCTATGAAATGCAAATTTACAAAACACAGGGCCTGATTCATTAAGGATCTTAACTTAAGAAACTTCTTTTTTCAGCCTCCTGGACAAAACCATGTTACAATGCAAGGGGTGCAAATTAGTTTTCTGTTTTGCACATAAGTTAAATACTGCCTGTTTTTTCATGTAGCACACAAATACTTGATAGCTTATTTGTACACTGACATTTAAAGTTGATATTTGTATGCTACATGAAAAAACAGTCAGTATTTAACTTATGTGCAAAACAGAATCCTAATGTGCACCCCTTGCATTGTAACATGGTTTTGTCCAGGAGACTGAAATAAGAAGTTTCTTAAGTTAAGATCCTTAATGAATCAGGCCCACAGTGCGGAATGTTAAAGCAAAAGCAGAACTGGAAGATTGTGTTGACGGAACTTTGCATCTCTGCGAAACAGCTGGCAAGGGTGGAGGAGTGTAAGATAATGGAAACATTTTATTTTCAGGGTTCTGGTGGGCTTTTTGTCCAATACGTGTATATATACAGTTGTTGTGCATATATCCATTTGAAAACCTGGGTCTTGCTAACATGAGTTTCCTTCTCAGAGTAAAAAAGAAAATATTTATTCAATTATTATTGCAAATACAAAAGTATTATTATGAAAGAAATATCTCCCCCTGTATCTCTACAGCCGCTCATTAATATTCCAAGGCTCATAGTCCTCTCCTTCCCATAGAATTAATGTTTCTTTTTTTTTTCTAGTTTCAGCTGTAATTAATCTGAACTCTGCGCTCCCGGGACCACCTGGGCACAAGAAAACCTAATATGGGTCTGACAGGAACAATGAACATTTTGATGTAACAATGCGGCTCATTGTCCCGGGGATGTGTCAATCACAGCAGAGGGACCTCTGCGTCAGGTCCGTTTCCACACTCAGTGACTGCAGGGCGACGTGTTTATCTAGCCTAATAAAAACATTAAACAGGGAAATAAATCTCTTCTACCCAATATACTTCTCACTAGTGCAGTAAATTTTAAAGCATTTAGAAAAAAAAAGAAGCTCTTAAGGTCCATAACAATGTAATTTATGTTGGGTCTTTTTTTTTTTTTTTTTTCTGCTCCAAGGTTATAATAGTCGCAAATTGTTCCGTTACAAATTGTCCTATCTCATTTTAAATCATTTGAGAAGGAATAAAAACACTATTACGAGGTGTTACATAATAAAGTCTTATAATTAGAACCATACAGAGGTCGATGGGCTTATTACGGAGCGTGCTAATGCCCCCCCGTCCCAAACGCTCTGTGGAAATGGTATTTAAAACGTGTGGGTTTTATTGATCTTGTTAACAACGGGGGGATATGGTTTTGTCTGTGGTCAAGGAAAATTATTTTTACTTATACGGTATTCTCCTATTTCCACGGAACCACATTAAATACTTATCTGCAACTCTCAAACGTAGAATAAAAACAGTTATTCCTCGGTAAGGGTCTGAGCCATTAGGGAACGTAAGTGCAGACATATGCTGGTGAATGCAACTGCACGCAATTCACGTCAACCCGCAAGTAACCCTTCCGACGGCCGGCGATTTGAAGGGTGGAATAGGGAAGAGAAGGGCGGACTAACGTGGGCAATGCACAGTAATGGCGATCCGAGGCCAAGCGCACCTACGGGAGACATCTCAGGTTCGTGTTTTTTAGCCGAATCACTTCCACCGGCTACAGGGCAGGTGTAAGTGCCGACTGATAGTGATGACTGACACGTGTACGCATGCTAGAACGGTTGCTTGCAAGCAGGGCCGGATTAAGGGAATGGAGGCCCCTGGGCTAATGGGGCCTCCATTCCCCCGTGAGGGCCCCCCCCCATGATCCGATCCGCCCCTCCCCCCCGGTGATCCGAGTCGCCCCTCCCCCGGCACTTACCTCTTTCACCTCCTTCCCCGGTGCACTGTACACTCTTTACTAAGGAGATCTCGTGAGAGTGAGACTCACGAGACCTCCTCAGTAAGGAGAATTTAGTGCGCCGGGGAAGTACTGCAGTGAAAGTGCTCAGCAGCACTGATCGGGCTGGGGACGCCCCCGACCGATCAATACTGCTGCTGAGCACTTTCAAGGGCCCCCTGGATGCCATAGGCCCCTGGGCTGCAGCCCAGTTAGCCCTATGGTTAATCCGGCCCTGCTTGCAAGTGAGAGAAACTTTGAAAATGCATTTTCTAAACAGTAGGCATTAATAATGTCCTAATATATGTAGGTCATGTAAAAAAAATTATAAACTTTTTTTTAATGTACTGTTGTTAATGAATATAGATTTATTTTTACATGCGTTCTGACTGCCGTATTCAGATCTGCTTGTACTTGCGCGCAAATTTTTTAAAATGCAAGTTGTGTTCATATTACACTCCTTAATGAATCAGGCCCTAACTGAGAGCAACATTGATTTTCTCTGTACATTGAGCAGTGAACCAGTAACTGACATGATCTGCTTTAACCTCACATAAATATTTACCTGCTGCACAACTAATACTAGAAATATAACACAATAAATACATCATACTTGCCAACTTTTCCTCTTTGGCTTCAGGTAGATACCGGGGGAGGTGGGCGTGCAGGGGCGGGGCTTGACAAATCGCATCTTTTGGCCCCGCCCCCTAAACAATTGTCACAATTTTGGCCAATTACAACAGTGGGCGGGGCTAAGAATCTCTAGAGACTGAAGTGTCTTTTACATTTCTGTCTCCATTACTGAAGTCATGTTATCTTACCTGTCAGTCTTTGATTAAATCTTGGTCTCCATGAAAATGGCCACCTCCGTAGGCATCAATACATGGACATAGGACACAATTTCTGAACTGTGTCATCATGCCACAGATGGTGAAGCCAACCACGTCTTGTACTGGCTCAGCATCAGGGAGAATGCCGGACTCTTCAGGGAGTGAGGGAGATCACCCCTAGTTCAGGGAGTCTCCCTGACATTCAGGGAGAGTTGGCAAGTAATCCTCGCTTATCTTTCCTCGCTCCCCAGAAAAACGAGCAGAGCTTCCTCACCGTAACATGTGGCAGTGTGTATAGTTGAACATTGCAGTGATTTCCAGCCTTACCTTGCGCTGAATTGAATCTGCTCCATTCTATGTGTTTTTCCATAAGGAACAATTGTTCTCGTCTGATCCAGCTAAACATCCATATGTAGTCCGGACCCCCTCCCTACTCCTGATATCAGTCAGTGAATCAAATAAGAGCACAATGTAGGACGTACACTAATATATAAAAGCATATAATAAGATTTTTATTTTAAATAGTACTTGCTACATCAGTGGAGTAGCTGAGAGTCCTCAGTGCAAATTCCAGGTTGGGGGCCTCTTACATCCCCCCACTGTTAATAACACCAATTCAGTACATTTCACACCTACCTCATCCACATTTGTATTGTACTCTCTATCTGAATTGTCTCTCTGAAATATGCCTATCACTTTAAAACAAAATCCCACCACACTCCTGTGGCTTGGGTGACTAGCATGTAAATCAGGCTGTCTAGTATGCTAATCAGCCCAGCTAGTGTACTAAGCAGCCTTGTCAGCATGCCAATAGTGGACACTGGTAGTCTGCGCGCTCTGTTCTACACCAACTGTGGTGTGGATATGACTGTGTCAGACAGAACGCTGCTCATATTTAAGAACACTGAGCGCGCTTAATACCGGTCCCTTGGCGAGTCCAGGGAAGGAGGGGGGAATTTTATTTTACTATATACATTAAATAGTTCATACTTAAAAGGGACATTTCATCTCTATGTCTTTTGTGTAGCTTTTTAGTATAAAATGTTATGCAGCATCGTTCAGCGAATCAGTGGAAAAGTGAAATGTTAATAAACTAATAATTAGCAAATTAGAAATTTGAAACAGTGAAAGGTAGTCTACAAGGGAAGATGGATCAGTGGTAAAGGAGCAAATAAAAATAGTCCTTGTGATATTTATAAATAAACTACATGTTGTGCAGAGCACATGATGGACTTCTTTTCTGGGGTTATTTTACTGTCCCCCAATATATGTGTAACTCTGCGCCCCTCACTGGCATAAAATAAGCCCTTAGTGATCTTCCATAATGGTAAACCCTTCTTCTTCACCATACATGCGCCCCCATCCCTTATCACATTACATGCCTCCCCCATCACAGTAAATGCTCCCCTCCCCCCAAAGTAACTGTTCCCCTCTCCCCCCCCAATCACAGTAAATGTTCCCCTCTCTCCTCCCCAAAAGTAAATGCACCCCTCTCCCCCCCAATGAATGTTCCCCTTTCCCCCCCACAATCATGGTAAATTTGCCCCTCTCACCCCCCAATCACAGTAAATGTCCCCCTCTTCTATCTGCCCCTCCCCTATCAAATGAATACCCAATTAACTTACCTTCTCCTCCACGATGCTGCAGCTCCCGGTCACTGACAAACTGGGAGCACGGCGCACAGTGATGATGTCACCGCTCCCCATTCCCACCCTATCAGTGCCTGGGAGCTGCAGCAGCGCGGAGAAGAAGGGGCAGCACGGTCGGTCAGATTGAGGGGCCCGGACAGATGGAGAGGTCTGTCCTGGACCCCTAACAGCTGTACTGGCCGTACCCCCCTGATGGCAGCCTGGATCCTCTACCGGTTATTATCAGCGGACAATGAAACTCTCCCAGATATTTGCCAAAGACACAACATTCAGAGCGAGACACAGAGCAGGTCAGGGAAATCTCTGCGATAAACCTGTATCCAGAGGCTCAGTTATGGATCAAGAGCTGGATCTCCACCAGTATCCACAGACTACAAAGAGCGCGAGAGAGGAAGCCGCTATCTATATAATATGCACAATGTATAAAATATTTTCCTCGTGAGACACATCTACATCGTAAAGCTGCCAGCACACAGCAGCATCTCAATTATTCCTTCCTATATCTCTTCTATATTATTACTAACCCAGTATTCACAGACATATAGCACAGGAACATCCAAGCTGACTATCTCATTTGCAACTGCTTTTTTACCTCCATTGCACTGAACATTTATGTTCAAAAATCATATTTGTGCTTCCTCGATGCCAGGGCCCTCTTAACAACCTCTTGGGCCCCCGGGCACAGCAGTGCCCCGGGGCCCCTATATATACAAAGAAAAATAAAAAATGATTATATATATGGGCCCTGCAGCCCAGGGGGGCCCTCCGGAGGCAGGAAAAAAAAAAACCCTGCAAAAGAAGAAGAAAATACTTACCGCGCTGTCAGCTGGCGATCCGGCTCCCTCCCTGGTCTCCTCCTCGGTCGCACTCTGCAATGGATGTCGGGCGGGCGTGATGACGTCACGCCCGACATGCACTGCCAGCGCGATGGAGGGAGCCGGATCGCCAGCTGACAGCACGGTAAGTATTTTCTTCTTTTTTTGCAGGGTTTTTTATTTTTCTGCCTCCGGAGGGCCCCCCTGGGCTGCAGGGCCCCCGGGCACCTGCCCAGCGTGCCCAATGGGAAAGACAGCCCTGCTCGCTGCGGACACGGAGCACTTTACCATAGCTGATCTTCTGTCTCTATACTTCCTTTGTAACATTATGAACACCTCCAAAATTACTACATAAAGTAGACCCACTTAAGCTATAAATCTAGAGCTTTGGATCTGATGCAAAGTGGGACGTGCGCCAGTTTGCGTAGCGTATCTTGCGTGAAATCGCTATGTGCATGCCCAAAATGTGGACGCACGGATATGATCATACGCAGGCTTGCGCGATTCTGGCACTTATGGGGGAGGGAAGGGGCGTGCAAACACAGACCGAGTACACTAAACACGTGTGCTCATGTAGGCCCGCAGTAATACGCATATACGGCTGTTATGCCGTATACGGCTGTTAGGAGCCGTAACTTTTTTGTTTAGTATTAGGCACCAAAAAAAATGCTTAACTGCGCTGGCGAATATGGAAGCTCGCTGTGGGCGTCGCTGACACTGGAGATATAAAGCATTTAAAAGCTATGCATAAAAAAAAATCAGACTGATTTAAAACATACACGCTGACTCCCCTGGAACGTCCAGGAGTATTTGTGTTTTCTGAGAGCCCCCCTGTACTGCATCCAGGAAAAGGACATCAGGATGTGATTCACGTCACCATATCCTTCCCAACTCTACGTGATGATGCCAAACTCATCACCGTGCAGAGGCGGAAGCCAGCGGTGACTTGTATCACATCAGCATGGATGAACATGGCGTTGCGCAGCTGTTAGTGGGCTGTGATGGCGCAAATCGTTTTACCCCAATACGCTCATCCTAACTTTGTAGACCTCCCTCTAGATCTCCCTAAAGGACAGGTCTACAAAATCTTGAATGGTCCTATAATATATTATCTGAGTACTGCGTTTAATTTATTTATCTTAGAACAAAGCACAACCTATTTGTCATACGTTAGCTCTCAGCGCTGTACAGTAGACTGTATTAGTAAAATGTAACACATGCAAAGCGGATGGTAAATGCATCTTTATCCATTTCACCATTTGCATTTGTGCGCAGGAGCCCCTGATTCACTGACAGCATTGACTTACTCTCGTGTGCCCTAAACGTCCATAAACCTCGGTTATTTTCCAGCTTAAATTCATGTATCAAGGTGGTTCTACCCCAGCTTGCGTTAATGATGCATTCTGGGTATTTTCTGGAAGAAACAGTTTGAGTTGTGTGTTTAATAAGTTATAATCAATGGGATGTGAAGTTCTCCCGCACACTCATTCACTTGTCACAGGGAAAGCAGCAATCTCGCGGCAGCTCTTTAAAAATGGGAGTTTTGCAGATGAATTCCAGATGTGATCTGGCCTCTAATTGACCAGTGACTGCGGAGTTGTGTCGTTCTCTGCGACTGTCGTCGGCGTGGTCATGGGCAGGGCTGCCAAGAGGAATTCAGGGCCCGGGTACAACAAACTCATGGGGCCCCCCCATAGTTGAGTAAGCCCTAAAAAATTTTTGCGCCGCCTAACGGCGGCGCAAAAAACACGACGCGGGTTTGGTCATACATTCAGGGGCGTGTCAATGCGCCATTGGGGCGTGGCTAGCCTAACGACGGTGCAAAAATTTTCGGGAATGTGGTCATACATTTGGGGCCGTGGCAATGCACCGTTGGGCGCATAGCTAGCACATCAAAATCACTAGGTCCTGAATTCACCACAGCGTCACATATGTCCAAGCACTCCTGACTTTTAAGACATCCAGCACCACAGTGTAGTATACAAAGAATGCAGTGTGTACACAAACAGTTCAGTCTTGGCCTGCGCCCACTGGGCTCACCAAACATTGGCATTGTCCCTACTAGAATCACAACATTTCACACACTATGCTGCTCTGTCCTACCTGTTCTTCTCACTTTCTCCACCCGAGGCTGCTGGTTTCTTTAGTTGTGGCTTGCCTGGATCTTGGAATGTAGAAGGACCTATTTGGGAAAAAAATGGCTACATTTAGAAAATTTCAGTCAGACGCAGCGTTAAATCAATAGCACCCACGATTAATAATTAGGCCTTCCTCCAGCCCCAACATTAAAATAATAGAATTCACATGTAATAAATAAACCTATTTCCCGTCATGCAAACAGCCTAGCAATACCTATTTCCCGCAACCATCACTGCCATTAAATAATTCATAGTCACATTTAATAAATAGACCTCATCCTCCCCAAACTCACCTCCACATTCAATAGGCCCCAAATCACCCCATCTTAAATTAATAATCCCCACTATTAAATTGCCTCACCATCACCCTACAAACAAAATAGCGCCCATTAATTAGCCACCACCTACCGCACACACACTACATTGCAACAAGCCCCATCACAACTACACTGCGCCCTCCATGCTGCTTTCCCCCCTTTTTATTCACTCTGTGCCTCTTTGCCCCTTTTTTTTATAACTCTGTGCCTCTCTGCCGCTGTTTTCCTCCTCTGTGCCTCTCTGCCCCTGTTTTCCTCCTCTGTGCCTCTCTTTTCCTCCTCTGTGCCTCTCTTTTCCTCCTCTGTGCCTCTCTTTTCCTCCTCTGTGCCCCCTTTTCCTCCTCTGTGCCTCTCTTTTCCTCCTCTGTGCCCCTCTTTTCCTCCTCTGTGCCCCTCTTTTCCTCCTCTGTGCCCCTCTTTTCCTCCTCTGTGCCCCTCTTTTCCTCCTCTGTGCCCCTCTTTTCCTCCTCTGTGCCTCTCTTTTCCTCCTCTGTGCCCCTCTTTTCCTCCTCTGTGCCTCTCTTTTCCTCCTCTGTGCCTCTCTTTTCCTCCCCTGTGCCTCTCTTTTCCTCCTCTGTGCCTCTCTTTTCCTCCTCTGTGCCTCTCTTTTCCTCCTCTGTGCCTCTCTTTTCCTCCTCTGTGCCTCTCTTTTCCTCCTCTGTCCCTCTCTTTTCCTCCTCTGTGCCTCTCAGTTTCTTTCCTTACCTTTTGTCAGCTTCTTTCTTTTCTTCTCTTCTCTTCTGTCTTCTCTTCTTTCTTCTTCTTTGGTCTTGTCAGGCTGCGGCGCTCCTCACTGACTGACTGCCGGGCGTGACTTGATGACGTCACGCCCGACAGTCAGTGTGAATGGAGAAGACAGGAGAGGAGGGACGCGGCGCCGCGGTCACGTGAGTATTGATTTTTTTTTTTTTTTATTTCTTATAGCTCCCCCCACCAACGCCCCCCCCCCCCCCTCCCCCTACCCCGCGGGAATTTTTTTTTAAAAAAAATAAAAATACGCAAAATACAAAAAAAAAAAAAAAAAAAAAAAAAAAATGACAAAAAATAGCAGCAAGGGCCCGGCCCGGGCCCCCTGGCATGGCCGGGCCCGGGTAAAATGTACCCGCTCCCCCCCCCTCTCGGCGGCCCTGGTCATGGGTGTAAACATTCCGGGGCAAAGCGTCTCTCATTTAACCCCTGCAAAGCCTCCATGAGACCGCGGCAACACCGCTGATACGGTATTACAGCTCGGTGTCTCTTTCTGTGATTAAATGTATTGTTTAATATCATTACTGAGATTAAGGGTAATGTGGCCCTATTGAAGGTTAGAGGACGGCACAATGGGGCCCCTGAAATGTATCAAGTTGCCTATCACTGATTTAGAATGAAGAACATTCTAGGAGAGCAAAACGATACATTGAATCAAGTAGTAATTTAATTTATGTTTAATTGTTCTTTACATATTAAAAACTGTATATTGGTGTTAACTCTCTATTAATTGTATGGAACTGATTTAAAAAGGGCTTTGTTGTTAGATAAAAGTACTTTTAACGTTTTATACCTGGAACCGACATACGTTCCATTATATCAGGGTTACTAAGACACTGAAGCGCTGACTTTATAGTGTACAGGAGTAAAGTGACTGTGAATCTGTCCATATACTGCGCTGTCTCCAGCAACCAGCCGTGCCATGATAAAAAACAGGTTCGCCAACATGAGCTAAACGACTTAATGAGACGTGATCAATCGTGGTTGGGTCTTTTGTGGTGAAACAAAATCACCCTTTAAATAGTCTTCTCATTTACAAAGAAAACACGTTCTTAATATGATCATTAATAGGAGACCTGCTCCAAAAATAGAATTTACGGTCTCATTTACACTCCTGCAAAACGACCCTGTGTAAATAGCAGCTTCACGCTACAAGCACATTACGGGCATTTCATGTGGTTTGGTGGCGGCGTGTGAAACTTGTATGGGATTAATAGCCATGAGGAGGTCTCATTCTTTCTATAGTTTAACTTTTATACTGTACCTGTAAATAACAGGTGTATATGAGAATAATGAAGACATACTCAGGGGGGTATTTAATTAGGATTTGCGGCTGCGCGTGTAAAGTACGCAAGATCTCGGATATCTGTGTGTACCCAATAGTGGTGCGCACAGAAATCTACGATGCTGTAGTACCGGGACCCGTGCAGCCACACATAATGGCGCCCGCAAATTCTAATTGAATATGCCCCCCAGAGTCTTATCACAACTGTGAGTGTTATATTTAAAGTGGACAATTCCTAGTTCAAATATGGTATCAAATTAAAATTTAAAAAACATCCATTCTAAAGTTAATAAGACCACTGCCCCTCCTTGGGAGACCCTTCCCAATAGGACCCCTTCTGTGCTCACACGCACTCCGCCAGCTCACAGTCAGCTCTCCAAGGACTGCACCCTGAAAAACGTTACGTGATAACAACAAGCGGCGCAGTTATATCGTGATGCTGATTGGACGGGCTGCAGAGCTGTTCCTCTTTAAGGCTTTATCTCCAACATGCTGCAATTAATTCATTTTTGCAAATAATCAAACTGTGCTGTAACCCATAACAACCAGTTATATATTGGCTTTCATTAAGGGGAAACAGACCCTATTTTTTCAAGAATGTTTTCACTTAATCTTCCTTAATTATTCATTAAAAATATAAAGGTTTAAATTATTCATACTTGCCCCCGCTTTTTCAGAATGTCTGGGAAACTCCTGAATTCCAGGTAGGACTCCCAGGCATGAAGTGGTCCCATTGGGGGCCTCGGTAACGCGTTTCTCCACAAATTGGGTCATTTTGTTCCCATCTCCCCTATAGTGTAATTTTGCCATATTGGGCAGGGGCAAAATACTGTGATTGGCGGCACCCCACTCCGTACTTGCAATTCACCTCCCCCTGAAGTGACAAGTCATCCTCTGTCTTCAATGGAACAGTGCCCCTAGTGGACTAATTGTCATCATGCAGAATACTCACTTTTTATTTTCCATATAAGAACGGCTTAGCTGAGTTTTCTTCCTGAACATCTAAAAATATTTGGGGTTTATTTTTTCCATAATTTTTCCAATAGCCTTTTAATTCGATGCTTCATTAAGTTAAAGTTGACCCAACACCAGTGTTAAACAATAACCTAATCACATAATAAATAAACAATACTTTAGAAATCTCTTATCGACTGGGAAAGCAGAACGTTCCTGTGCTTAGCTTGTCACCTCCTCCAGCTGATGTTTATGTCTCGGTGTAAATCTGACTTGTCTCACCGCAAGTTCATTCTAATTAGACCCGACATCATACAGTTGTAATCAGAGAGCTTCATTACAGCAGGAGAGGAAGACAAATCTGCTCACTGTATAGAGGTCTGACGTATAATCAGGCACAGCCGGGCTGTTAGGAAAACCCTCATTTTTAGAGTTTTTCGACATGAAAGCACCAATGACCTTGTGAATCAGTGGCTGAGTCTTATAAAGTATAGAACAAAAGATCTGTACCTATCACTATGGTCTTAGGGATTAGTTACAAGAATGCAGGGCCAGGGTTAGGGCCACTGGGGCCCCGGGACAAAAAGGAAAGATGTGGCCAAGGTTAAGTCTGATTAAAACTTAAACTTAATACTTGATTGGTGACATTAACATTGGGTTACGGTTGATACCATTATTAGAAACACAAAAAATCAGTTACCCTACAATTACCCTAACAGTAATGTTTGCTACTGAGGGGGAGAAATGCAAACATTGGGAGAACAAACTCCACGCAGCTCTCATGCTGGTTGAATTCAAACCCAAGGTACCAGTGTTGCTAGGCAGCGATGCTAACCACTGTGCCGCCATGACATTGTTGTCACGTGGCTTGAATGTTACTGTACAATTAGCGCTTTTCAAAGATGGCGGCTTAATCAGAGTGGATTGGCCAATAAATTACATTATAAATTGAGCCCTTTTTTTTAACATTACAACAAAAACTCTGAAGTTCTCCTGGTTAAGGAAAAGTGTAAAAAAACAAAACAAAAAACAAGACATCAAATGAGCGTTTTTCATTTTTAGATATTTGTCATGATTATGGTGGCGTTACACTGCTATTGTCACAGTATCACCGGACGTATAATGTGCACAATCTGCCGAAAGAAAAAAACATTGCTTTGTGTTCTCTGAAAACCCACCTCTTCAGACTAGCTTATAATATTCCTCAACCACCCTCTTAACCTCACTACAATACAATACTACCCCATTGTCCCATAGATTGCAAGCTTGCGAGCAGGGCCTTCTCACCTCTTTGTGTGTTTTACCCAGTTTGTTTATTAGTTTACTATGTTTGTCTCCAATTGTAAAGCGCTACGGAATATGTTGGTGCTATATAAATAAATTATGATGATGATGATGATGTCCCAGTACAAAACCGCCGGAGATCGTCAGCCACAGAGGCAAACACGTGGATCGCATCTGAGTAATGCACGTGGTTAATTTGAGCCTTAAACTATTAATACTAGTTACGTTTATTTATGTTTGTGCACTAAGAGGTTTTAAACCGAGCAGCTTTGGATACAGCACTTGCAGCTTCTAGTGTTAATATTAATGGAAGAGATAGATAGCCAGGTACATATCACACCTTCGTTGGCTGTGAACCTGCAGGCACCTCCTAGGCCCCAGGCTTCGTCTGTCTGGTTTGGGCCTCATCTCCCAGACACAGAATCCTGGAGCCTGATATCTACTATTTCTGTCGTTGTTCTATGATGAGTCCAAATTACAAAGCGCTATCTGTGAGATGAGGAGCAATTAAATTTGCTGAAAGGAACCAGCGTATCTGTCTTCTTATGCATTACACATTGATTTTTAATTTAGGGAGATAACTTTGTCAGCAGTTTCTATGTTGACATATGAGGACACAAAATTGCAACTTTTGCATATAGGAAAGAATTTTTGCTGTCCGCTGTTTTCGCAGCAGTATTTTGATTTGTAAGTATCTTATGTTACATTTAACTTTAATTCTAGTGTATAGATATGACCAGTGCAGTAATCCAGCCGTCACCATCGCCAACTCGTTAAATGATCTGGCGCAAGTACGCACGTGGCGATGTCACCGGCGATATTGGGCAATCCACACTAATATTGCAGGATGTGTGGTCCCAAAGCAAACGTGAATCAGGATAACAATCTAATAATCTAATAATAAATGGGGTCATAAGGGGACCCTATTGGCTGGTCTGTGCGGTAAGTTTCCGCCTGCGCTTGCGGACCGCAGTGTACGGCAGAAGTTACTCGGCTGCTCGTCTTGAGTGTCAAAGCGGCTGGATCTCATCCAACGTGTTCGGCCAAACTGGGCAAAAATACACTCGCTTGGCGCTCAGTCTGAGAGGCCAGATTAGGCTTTGCTCGGCCAGTTCTGACAATGAAAGCATTTGGTTGCTAGGGGTTACTGCATATTATTCATAAAAGACCCTCGCTGAGTTGACCTGAGTCTTGTTAAGTAACGGTGACAACTCCTGGGGGCGTTTCTATCGCTTCTGATATGCTACCACCCCCCCCCCCCCCCCACCTCCCTAAAAACACATTTGGATTGCCAGTAGCCCCAGTGGCAGGTGCACGGCTCACCCACTCCACGCAGTGAGCGGGACGGCCATCTTTCTTGTCATCGGGGTAAAGGTGCTGACTGGAGGAACAGTCCCACCTGAATGGGGACAGTTGACCGCTATGGGTCAGGTGACACCATCAGAGTGTGATCCACCACAGAAGTGGTGGTAGGACGCACAAGCAGCTCTGTGCTACGATAGTGAATTCCAGAGACTCCGGGGTTAATACAGGTCTAAAGAGACAGGAAACATTACGTGGAATGAGGCACATTGGTTCTGCATTAATTAAAGACTTTCATTCCTGCATTGGAAGGGGGCTAGCAATGCGTTTTGTTTTGTTATTCAGCTAGACTAATTAATCACATTACCTCATCACCCTGAATCTGTGCATCCTGGAGGTTGACATCATTCCCTGAGTTATGCCAGCAGTCTGTGCGGGTGCCAGTGGGTGCTACTATCTCACCTTAAATAGCTTTCCACTCCTTACATATATGTTTTCTTTACATTTAATCTACACAGTTTGGTTTACTCTGTATTAGTTTAAAACAGTATATTTGCCTGTTCCTTTCTCTTTGTACATAACAATTTTTTCCACTGGTGTAGGTGTTGTTGCCTGGCAATGTGTGGTGTGAGTATGTGGGGTTGCCTGGTAACATGTGTGTGTGTGTGTGTGTGTGTGTGTGTGTGTGAGGTTGCCTAGCAACGAATGTGTGCTTGTTATCGCCTGTTGTGCATTCCATCTGACTGTCTTCACTGCAGCTTCTCCAGCTATTGAGAAAGAGCAATTGACCCTTATAGTAAATATGCTGAAAGTACCCAGTGACACTTTTCCAATGCTGAAAGGCCAACGCCACTGTAAAATGATGTCGCCAACTTAAAATCCTGATACTGGGTACTATCATCCGCTGCAGTAAGTCCTGACAGTCCTTGAAATAGCACTCCTGCCTGAAATTGCCTGTTGAAAGCTCAGACACACACTGTCACTGAGGGGGGAGAGTAGGGGAGGAGCAGGAGCAGATTGGGGATTCAGGAGGGGAGGTGAGAATTTCATCTCGGCTGCCCCAGAATTGTGCCACCTGAAACAAGATTAAAATATTGCCTCATTGGAGGAACTACCGTGGACGGTCATGGTTGAGACAATAATTTGAAGTGGCATTTGCATGGAGAACTTACTGGTAATGTTGGTCTGTTTGAGATTATGTGCGAGGCCAAAGCCAAGGGCTCCAAGTCAGTCTGTGTCAATAGCTGATATGATGGACTCTGATTATTGACAGGGATAAGTTGGGGCCTCTTTGCCTCTGGTTGGTTTTGGTTGTATATTCTGCACATGGAACTTATAGAGAAGTCTTCGCTGGAATATAAATCAGATGTTCTACCTCTCACTGCTGTAACGTCGGAGGTTTGCAGGCTCTGTCTAGCAAATATTTAGCAATTTGTAATAAAAACAATTGGCAGGATTTGTCGTCCTTAATCACAGACGGTAATCAGGAGCGGCGTGTGTGTGAAAATACAGGGATAAAACTGTACATTCTACAAATATTATTAGGCGTAAGTGAAGATAAGAGGCACGGAGGCCCATGCACTATGCTCTGATCCCAATCTATATGTTTGTATGGTTAGTGGGGCTGACCTCCGCCGCCCTTTATATAGATTACAGTAGATCTATGTTTGTTTCTGTACATGTTAATGTTACATGAATACATGGGTCATATCTGGTCCTTTACAAGGAGAAAATGCAGCGAACAATTGAATAAGAGGATTTGTCGGATCGCCCCACTCGCACTATGTTTTTTATTTTACTTTTTTCTTCTTCATCTCCTCTTTTAAGTATTAATGCATAGAAGTGTCAGGAGTTGTACAGATATTGAAGGGAGAAAACAGACTTTTCATTTTCATGTTATTTTTCTGTAAATGTGTAATAAAAGTTAGATGATATATTGCAATGCGCAGTGGGCGGGGCTTTGTGTAGAGTTCATTTTGAGTTTTCGCCAGTGATAGGTCTTTTTAGATTTTGCCCTATACATCACCGCTGAAAACTCACGAGAAAGCCTTATTAACGGCGGCGGTACTTGTATCATCGCAATACCTATTTGGAGAAAACACATTGCAACCAATTAAAAACACTTTGATCTTTTGAATAAAGCAATTTTTTTATTGAAGAAAGGGTTGTAAATATATATTTTTTTTAAATAGATTTAATTTACTTTTAAACTTCGGTTTATTATTTCCATATTAATGGAACAGGCGCCCAAATCTGGGCTTTCGGTTCCATGCCGCACGTGTGATAGGACACACCAGGTCTCGCATGAGCACATCTGCAAAGACTGGACCTGGGGAAGTTAACCCTTAGCGCACCTGTCCCATACCGTCCATGCAGTTGAAACATAGAATTTAACAGCAGATAACAACCACTTGGCCCATCTAGTCTGATCATTTATTAACCTATATTAACTGCAAACCCTATTTGATCCTTAGTTCTTTGTAAGGATCCTTATGTCTATCTCAAGCATGTTTAATTTGCTCTACTGTATTAGTCATACATGCCAACTCTCCCGGAAAGGCCAGGAGACTCCCGAAATTCGGGTCAGTCTCCCGGGCTCCCGGGCAAGCTGGCATTTCTCCCGCATTCCAATCTCACCGAGAATCGCGTCATTTGACGCGATTCTGGGTGAATGACGCCATTTTGGAGGGCGGGAGAGGGCGGGACGAGGCCAATCGCGTCATTTTGGCCCCGCCCCCACGGCGCAAAGTACGGTTTCGCGGGGGCGGGACCAAAATGACGCGATTGGCCTCGTCCCGCCCCCTCCCACCCTCCAGTCACGCCCCCTCTCCCGGAAACAAGTTTCCGGGAGTTGGTAAGTATGGTATTAGTCTCTACCACCTCTGATGGGAGGCTATTCCACTTATCCACTACTTTTTCTGTGAAGTAGTTTTCCTCACATTTCCCCTGAACCTCCTTCCCCCCAGTGTCAGTACATGTCCTCGTGTTCTAATACTTCTCTTCCTTTGTAGAATGTTTCCCTCCTGCACCTTGTTATAACCCTTGATATATATGACAGTTTCTATCATGTCCCCCTGTTCCCTTCTCTGCTCCAAACTATACATATTAAGATCTTTTAGTCTTTCCAGGTAAGTTTTGTGCTGTAGGCCATGCACCATTTTAGTTGCCCATCTTTGTACAGTCTCTAGTGTATGTATATTCTTCTGGAGATACGGCCTCCAGAACTGAACACAGTATTCTAGATGAGGCCGTACCAATGACCTATATTTTATTGATACATAGGCCGCTGGATGGAATATATCTAAAATTAGTTACTCTGTATCTCGCATGATGTTTTTCAACTCAACAACCTCTATCTGATCCATTATCTTTATTGAGAACAATAGGTAATGGATAAAAAAGAAAATAAATCATACCTCCCAACATCTGTGAATGAGTCTGAGAGTTATATAGTGGCAGTAGCAGGGTCCCCTAGCAGCACAGAGTATATCAGGAGATGAGTGATGTGTTAGTGAGGACAGGGCCGCATGTGACAGGGGCAGTGACATGATGTGAGGAGGGGAATGGAGGCAGCAGGAAGCCACAGACTGAGAGTTATATAGTGGGAGGAGCAGGGTCCCCCAGCAGCACAGAGTATATCAGGAGATGAGTGATGTGTTAGTGAGGACAGGGCCGCATGTGACAGGGGCAGTGACATGATGTGAGGAGGGGAATGGAGGCAGCAGGAAGCCACAGACTGAGAGTTATATAGTGGGAGGAGCAGGGTCCCCCAGCAGCACAGAGTATATCAGGAGATGAGTGATGTGTTAGTGAGGACAGGGCCGCATGTGACAGGGGCAGTGACATGATGTGAGGAGGGGAATGGAGGCAGCAGGAAGCCACAGACTGAGAGTTATATAATGGAAGGAGCAGGGTCCCCAGCAGCACAGAGTAGTATCACACTGATGTTGGAAGGCTGTGGTGTCAACACATCTCTATATTAAACTAGGTTCGTACATCCAACTTATTTTAATGTGTAATTTTGCAGAAAGTGAATCTGTAAAATCACCCCAGCACGTTATATACTTCTCTCTATGTTGTAATTGTGTCCCTGCCACACACACATAGACAAACACATGTTTACTGCCCTCTGTACGTGCTGTAACTGCGCCCCACACACACACTAATGCTTCTCTTGTACATTTGCCCAATACTTACAATCTTAAATGTCTAACATTATTCTTACCGTCCTTGCGTGGACAGCAGCCAAACCTTCACAGAGCCTGATGGAGCTGCAGTCTTTGGCCAGAACATGATCTAAATAGGAGAGAAAAGCACAGTATTCACATCACAGAGCACTCCTGCAGTTGGACGTCACACAGATGCATTTCACCTCCAGGAGAGCCAACGGACAATATAATAAATTGGGGCACTCGAATAAGTATTTGGCATCTCCTGAATGTCCCTCTTTTATTCCCTATTAATGAATATTAGAATCCAGCGCAGTTATTTAGACTGGCTTTTGTACTGGTTTGCTCCAGTGACGCCGTATCACTTACTTTGTTATTATGAGCTCACGATTAAATGTGAAGTCACGTGGACGGCTCAGAGGTCCAGATCGGCTCAGGAGCCAGCTCCGAAAGAGGGTTTTCCATATAGATGTATTAACATTTCAGCCACCACAAGACCTATTCTCGGCACCATACTGAAGTTATTCCAAGACTTGCTGCAAAAAG
The DNA here is from genome assembly GCF_038048845.1 of Mixophyes fleayi. Taxonomy (NCBI): domain Eukaryota; kingdom Metazoa; phylum Chordata; class Amphibia; order Anura; family Limnodynastidae; genus Mixophyes; species Mixophyes fleayi. Next base: position 9,285,833 of record NC_134409.1, read on the forward strand.
TGGGTTTAAAGCAAACTATGGCTCTCCAGCTGTTGTGGAACTACAAGTCCATGCATGCCCTGCCAGACAAAAGCCTGTAGTTTCACAACCACCGGAGAGTCATAGGTTACCTACTTCTGATTGGATGTTTTAAGTACAAAGTGAAACTCAATATACTTTAGAAACACATAGTTGCCATTCATCTTCATTGAGTAGGGAAAGTCCTTGGTTTCAAGGATTTGTCCCTGGAACTGTTTGTCCCTGACCATGTCCCTATATTTTGTTATTTAAATAATGGATATCCTGTGTAGTATATTTTCTCCTGTTATGTATTTTGGAATCAATCCTATCGGTTCTTATTTCCAAGGCTTTAAAAGTTAATATTTATTAGAGAGAACTTTTTACAAAACAATAACGTTAAACTACAACAATGTTCAGTGGATATGTGGCTTGCTGGGATTTATAGTACCTTAAGGTCCACCAAGGTTAAACTGCACCTGGTGTGACTAGGGGCAAATGTTCATCAGCAAAGTTTTTCTCGGGTTTATATAAGATGCACAGAACAGAATGGTTGGAGCTAATAGGAAACGCATGACAATCACCCACATACATCTGCTCCTGGCCCAGGGACAAGAACTGGATTTTGATAGTCGAGATTCTAACTTTGCTTTTTAGCAAAATATTTAGATTTTGCTAAAAATCTAACTTGTATTATTTTTGTACCACTCCTCAAAGTCTAAAAACCCTGCAGATCACACTGCCCTGCAAAAAGGAAAAAAATGGCCGTTCAATGGTTTATTTTCGTATTTTATTCACTATGTCCCTTACTGACAAAGGATTTCATCTGTGTTTGCCTGTGATGCCCACCCAATTCACTGCACTCCATTAAACTAATGATATGATGAATATTCAGTAGTTAAATCTGATTACTGTCTGCATATTACAAAATACAGCCAAAGTTACAGCATTGTGCCTGAGCAGAATACAGAAACTGTTTAGGATAATAGACGAGGGCTGCTGAAGTCGCCCAAATTTGAAAGAGTGGTCCCAGAGTAATTTCTAATGTGAATACTCCTATCTAAAGGAGTGACTGTTCTGTTCTTGAGGTCCTGTTCATCCCTGGCTTGCGAGATATGTGCAACAACAGTTCCAGTTCAACTGCCACAATTACTTTATTACACATGAATGAGAATCACTAGAACACATATAGTCATTTATAATTGAATACATTCTCAGTTGAATTGTTTAATAGTTGGGTTGTGTGAAACAAGCTTGCAGGCTTCAATTCCCTTCTTGTGAGCTTTTAATGTATTGTTTTCTGGCGCCCTCTATTGGCGGTCTCACAAAATGTTTTTCTTTGTCGCTAGCGATGATTTCGAGGAGGATGGGTACTGCCAGCCGTACAGAGGAATCGCCTGCGCTCGGTTTATTGGGAACCGCACCATCTACATGGAGTCTCTGCACATGCAGGGAGAGATCGAGAATCAGATTACAGGTAATTAAAATAAACCACCTTTTATTGCATATTGTATTGTCTGCAATGTGTTGAGCTAGTTACATCTATTTTCGCTGAGGTCCTAACATCAGCCGGTCTACCGGCACAGCAGAGCTACAAGAATCAGTTTAAGATTCACTGCATTGAGAGAACATGCATGTGTTTTTAATTAAAGTCACTGTAATGTAAATTTGCAATTGAATTGTGTACAAAGGCCTATTAAAATAAGCCTCTGTACAGCAACCAATCAAAAACTTGCTTTCTTTACTCCAACTTTGGCTAGGTTGATGAAAGCTGATGTCTGAATGGCTTTGGTAAAAACCCATGTGTGACCGTGTTATTGAATAAGCCTTTATCCAGGACTGAATGAGTGCACCCTGCTGCAGATTCCGTTCACTGTTCATTTTCTTTAGGGGTTTTTTTATATGCTGTTTTTCCTATTTGCATACAAATACATTTATAGTGTGCTAAAAACATCTCACTTCTAAGTAGTGAAACAACCCAGTACATTCACTACCCCACTTGTAATATTATCGCATCCAACCAGTCTCAGCACATTCCAGTATTTGGATTGGTTAAGGCTCTCTGATGACTTTTCACAAGTCACTGAGCAGTTATTAGACATTTAAAGGGATAGTTGGTTCTGAGTTATCCTTTAATGCTGGTCAGTCTCTGGCTCCCCAGGTGCCTTGGCTGGCTATCTACTGCAAAAGCCTGCTGGGGCTTGTAGTTCCACAACACCTGGAGAGCTGCAGGTTGGCCAGGCTTGATCTGTTGAGTAAATATTGTGGCACCTATGACCAGGGCCGTAACTAGGGCTGTGCGATAGGGGGCGACCGCCCAGGGCGCAACACTGAAGGGGGGCGCAATTTAGGAATATTTTAGGTTCATTTGGTTAAAATTGAGGGCTAGGGGGGCGGCATTTGTCTTTCTTGCCCAGGGCACTAGAATTCTAAGTTACGGCTCTGCCTATGACCCTGAAATATGTAGTTGGTGTATCAACATTTACAAGCCACCGAGTGTACCAGTGTTACCCATGTATTTGTAATTTGCTGCAATATTGCATTGTAGTGTAAATGTTAATAGCATACATATATTTTTTTCTTGTGCTCACATGGACTCCAATAAAAAAAAAATACAGCACGATGTGCTTTTAATACGCGCTACAAAGCTTGAGCACGAAGGTGAGAAAAAGCACAATAGGATCAATAAGTTTATAGTTTATCTAGTATTCCAGGGGCAAACGCAGGATTTGCAGAGGGGGTTTCAACACCACGCCACCAGTGGGCATGACCAGCATGTATGGGGGCGTGGCTATAATATTAGACAGTGCTTGGCTGCTCTCCAACTCTTCCTATCCCCATAATATACATGGGCAATGCTGCGTGCACTACTGTTAGGTGCACACAGCTCTCCCTTTTCAAGCAGAGCTGTGTGAAGCGGGGGCAGGGTCAACCCACCTCAATTATACAGTACCACAGGCTTGGAGGGGGGTTTCCAGGCACTAGGTAACACCCCCCCCCCCCCCCCCCCGACTTGACTATGTATTCCAAATTATATAAAAATCATGTGTGAACAAGCTAAAAAGACCAAACACCAGTGACAGGTCGCGTCATCATCGGCAGGGCTTTAACAGGAAGCAGAGATCCCCTGATACCTGATCTCCAATCAATAATGTATTGTGTGGAATATAGATAAAGGGACATAGGTCTGCCAGCATATGGGGAAGGATTAGGGACAGTTAAATCAGAGAACGATTGGTTTACCAAGCCGATAATCCTATCACTATGTTTGGGGACCATGGGAGGGAATTTGATCACCCTTGTGAATCCATTGCTGCGAGTCAACAATGCTAACCACTCTGCCACCGTGCTGCTATGAAGAGCACTCCGGTTTTAAAGAAAGTAATTACCCTTTGGGACCCTGCCATGTTTACAGAGAAAGGCCTGGCACTGAGAGAATGGCATGAATATAGGGAATTCATGTAAAAAATGCACATAGTCTTGCTGTCAAAAGTCTAAATCAGTAGTCATTGGTAGGTCTGCTAATGTCAGTATTTGTATTTTATAATGTACGTTATTTGTAAACAAATATTTACATTAGTTTGTGTACGAGATGTGAAGGGCACAATTTTTGTTGCCACTTCAGGCAGCAGAATATCTAATTCCACCCCTAGATCAATGTCAGGTTAAGTGGCAGTCTGGCTATTTACTTAGGCTCCAACATTCCCTATTGGAACATTGGTACAAACTAGATCACTACCAGTGGCGCACGCAGGGGGAATTTCTGGTTCTCCAGAAACCCCTCCCCTCCGCGAACCAACGGTACTGTACAGCAGCCGCGGCGCTGTCAAAGAAGCGTCCGCGGCAGTGCTGTATTGTAGTATAATACAACACTGCCGCGGATGCTGCTTGACAGCGCCGCGACTGCTGTAGAATTCAGACTCACCGAAATGGAGCTGCTGCAATATTTATTTATTTTTTCGGGGGGCGGAAACCCCCCCCCTTCTAAATCCTGCGTTCGCCCCTGACTCCTACAGATCTACCTAAACCACACCCATTTGAATTGAAGACACGCCCCTTTTAAACACTAGACATTGAGACTGCTCCATGTTGGCAAGTGGGTATTAAAATGGGCTTTTTGGTCCTTACCAGCAGTAATATATGAGATATATATTCTCATATATATGGCTGGTGGCTCAGTGGTTAGCACTTCTGCCTTACAGCATTGGGGTCATGAGTTCAATTCCCGACCATGGTCTTATCTGTGTGGAGTTTGTATGTTCTCCCCGTGTTTGCGTGGGTTTCCTCCAGGTGCTCCTGTTTCCTCCCACACTCCAAAAACATACTAGTAGAATAATTGGCTATTTATCAGATTGACCCTGGTCTGTATGTCTCTCTCGGTCTGTCTGTGTGTATGTTATGGAATTTAGACTGTAAGCCCCAATGGGGCAGGGATTGATGTGAGTGAGTTCTCTGTACAGCGCTGCGGAATCAGTGGTGCTATATAAATAGATGATGATGATATTCTAAGTTTTAGAGGAGACATAGTAATTATTCTGCATTAGGACACATCTCCTTCAGGAATTGTTTCTTTTACATTCTATATTTTATGGTATTGTAAACATGGAGTTTGACTGCTGCATCCCAGGATCAAAATGTATGAGTAAAACCCCCTCTGAACTATCTATCCATCCGTTATATGAACTTTCTAGCATATTAATCTCAATCCTTGCAAGCAGGGTCTTCTCACCTCTTTGGAGGGAATTCAATTCCCCCACAAAGTACCACCGTGTTATAGATATTACCGTTATTACGGTAATTTTAACCCGACTTCCTGCTCACAGCTCAATAAGCTGCTAGCAAAAAGCCGTTCTTAGAACTACCATAATAACGGTAATTAAACGCACTATTACCGTAATAATGTTAATAGTTTTAGCGCGGCGGTACTTCGGGGTGAATTGAATTGCCCCCTTTGTCTGTTTTACCCAGTTTATTTATTAGTTTACTGTGTTTGTCCCCAATTGTAAAGCGCTACAGAATATGCTGGCGCTATATAAATAAGTAATGATGATGATGATGAATCCTTTCCTACTGCTTGTGTTTCAGCTGCTTTCACTATGATCGGCACCTCCAACCATCTATCCGATAAATGCTCTCTGTTTGCCATCCCCTCCCTCTGCCACTACGCCTTCCCCTACTGCTCGGAAACATCCTCTGCCCCCAAACCGCGAGACTTGTGCCGCGACGAGTGCGAGATCCTGGAGAACGTCCTGTGCCAAGCCGAGTACATCTTCGCCAGATCCAACCCCATGATTCTAATGAGATTGAAGCTGCCTAACTGCGAGGACCTTCCCCAGCCGGACAGCCCCGAGGCCAGCAACTGCATACGCATCGGGATCCCCATGGCGGAGCCCATCAATAAAAGTAAGTGCGGAGGGGTGACTTCATCCGAGATGCAAATACCCTCTCCCAGAGTTCACGTCCAGGCTTTCCCTTCTCCGGGTGCCAACGAAAATTGTATTGGATTTAAACGTAACAAATTGCACACATGTCTTCTGCCAATGTGCCGACCACACTGAGCTGCAGGCCAGCTTCTACGAAGCACAATTGGTGTTTTTGTACTGAGCTTTTTTTATTCTCTCCAGCGGTTCACATGGCTGATTTATTACAACGACGCCTCATTTAGGTTTGTCAAAAGGTATTTGTGGACTGTTTCTACGTCTTGTCCACTCCAAACTTTCCTTTGATAAATCAACAGCACTATAACTTGGCCCATCCATGAGGCAGCCTGGGAAGAGCCCACGTCTCAGGAATGTCCTTTTCCCCTCCCCCCTGTCCTTTTGCACTAAATTCTGTTTTGCCGAAATGCAATTATACCGGCACATACAAGTTTTTGAAATATCTTCTGATCACTTGAGATAATTATTTCATTTTTATTTATTTTTTTAAATCTCAGAACGATTACGGCTGCAATATCCTGCTTAACGTGTAACAGAAGCTGTGTGTGTATCTGAAGGCCACTGTGACCCATCTATCTATATCGCTGCAACTTGATATGTCTCATAACATGCTTTGGCTACAGACCACAAGAAACGTTCTATTCAGTTGTTTCATTATGTTACATAATCAAAACACTATGAACCTTCGTGCAGAGTGATACATGGGCCTTATTTAATACAATGTTGCAATTTGAACATGTGCAGCACAGTAACTAATCATACAGAAGACTGATGACGCTAGACTGCTACGACCTGGATTCTAATTGGTTGAAGGACAAACTCTATAAGCTCTATTGTGGTCCTTTAACGCTCCACTTCCTGTTACTTTTTTCTGTTTGTTAATTCTTGCAGATATATAAGATATTGTGCAACATAAATGTTAACTCTTTTCTTGCTTTGCAATGTACGTTGTTAGGAAACAATGAATTGCTGCAAGAATAGCCATTGTTTTAATCATCTGCAGCAAAATTTATTTGTAAGGCGCCACAACTTCTGCAGAACAGTCATCATACACAACATAAAGGTACGAGTAAATATAAGAACAATAACAAATAAACACAACCGTAAAAGTACAAATAAACAAGTACAAGTTAAATGGAAAATCAAAGCAGACACATAAATAGAAAATAAACACAGACAAAGCCGATACATTCCAGGTAGACAAGAAGGTGGAATAAAAGTCCTGAGTTTTCGCTGCGGGGCAGTGGGGGTGTGTAGCCATTTTGACGCAACTCTGTCGTATTGCCCAACCCCCCTCCTCGGCACAGTGTCAAAGTTGGCAAGTAAGGATAAAGGGTAGAGAGGGCCTTGTTTGTCAGAGCTTACAATCTAGGTTACGATTCTGTCCCTCTAGTTTTTTATTTTGCTCTATGTGGAAAGATTTTAGTCCCAGGCTAAACCTCTTTATGAATACCATAAGAATCGGAGACATATGGGCAGTACAGAGCATGGCTTCATGGCAAGAAAAAATAATATTATAACAAAATAAATAGCAGCATTTAATAATATAAAATTTTAGTTCAGATTTTTTAAAAAAATTTATTGTTCAATAGACTGTGTATAAAATTTGCCTCTTCCCATTGCAGACCACAAGTGCTATAACACCACCGGAGTTGATTATCGTGGCACAGTGAGCGTCACCAAATCAGGACGTCAATGCCAACCTTGGAATTCCCAGTATCCCCATACCCACACGTTCAATGCCATGCGGTACCCTGAGCTCAACGGGGGACATTCCTACTGCAGAAACCCCGGGAACCAGAAAGAAGCCCCCTGGTGCTTCACCTTGGACGAGAATGTAAAACACGAGGTGTGCGACATTCCGGCCTGCGGTAAGTGCGATCCCTACGCATTCCTCCTTGTGGAGATGATAATGGCGTACTGAGCTGTTATCACTGAGCGCACAGGTCCAGGGTGATGGGATTGGAATTAGATTTTGATTGCTTGCGTTTATAACTTTATTTACATTGGCTAGAAAAGAAGGGGGGATAAAAGCCCTGATTTTTCCCGGGAGAGCGGACCACCTTCGCGGATCGCGTCCCTCTTCCCCAGTGAAGTAAGCAGAGGCGGGACTTCATAGTGAGAATCGCAGACATTCCCATCATCATGGCCCCGCCCTCTACTGCTCAATGACACAAATCGCCATATTTTGCTGCGGGGCAGGGGGGGTGTAGCCATGTTGACGCAACTCTGTTGCATTGCCCAACCCCCCTCCTCCGCACAGTGTCAATGTTGGCAAGTAAAGATAAAGGGCAGAGAGGAATCGGAGACATATAGGCAGTACAGAGCATGGCTTCATCACAAGAAAAAATAATATTATAACAAAATGAATAGCAACATTTAATAATATATAATTTTAGGTCAGATTTTTTTACATTTTTTTATTGTTCAATAGACTGTGTATAAAATTTGCCTCTTCCCTTTTGTGCGTTGTAGCCAGATGTTTATTCCAACCGAGTTGTTTATTTTTAGGATGCAACACAGTTCTCTGCATTATAAAAAAAAAAACAGCTTTGTGTCGCATCCCAGTTCAACAAAACTAAATAGCTAGTCCAGCTCATAAATACAAGGCTGAAAGACACAGAACAAAGGGGAGTAGAAAATGCAAAGTCATTTTAAAAGTTCAGTGGTGCACGTACAAGCCAATTAGTTAAAGTGATCTGACGGTGGAGACCCTCCTTTGACAAAAGAGTTAATCCAGCCTGGGGGGAGAGCAGGGGACTCCCTGCACTGACAGCATAAACCGTCCCTGGAGACCCTCCTTTGACAAAAGAGTTAATCCAGCCTGGGGGGAGAGCAGGGGACTCCCTGCACTGACAGCATAAACCGTCCCTGTGCATGTGTGCGTATGGAAGCATGATGGTGTATTGTGGAAAGAGGGAGGCCCTGTTTCATGTTAGCAGCGCTACTGTGCTGTGTGATCCCTGTGCCCCTGCTTACAGACTGCCTTTGTAGTAGGTGAAAAACGAGCCCTACAGAGGAAGACTGCACAGCCTGAATCTAAAGCCGCAGCATCTCAAACAGGAAATTCCCCGACAAGGCAAAGCTTCACCAGGGCTGCCTGCGCTCAGCAAGGCCGACAATTACATCCAGTGCTCTCACTGTAGCTGTGTACAAGGAAAGTAAATATCCACAGTGATAGATCAGTTCCAAAACTGTGGAAGGGCCCAAGTTACGGCACTAATTGGTCCAATTACTGTCCTTTACCCACCTGTATCCCTGTGGTTTGTACTTATAATGCTGACACTATACTGGCTGCTTCTTATAGGAAAGCTGATGGGTTACCGCTGCCCTGAATGCTTTAATTATTACATTTATATATCCCTAGAAACTAACAACTTCAATGCTCATAATGCTCGGTCAGGTGTCTGCAGGTTCGTGACTACACCCCAAAGCTCATGACCCCCAAACTTTACCGCAATTGTCTGTATAAAAAAAAAATAATGTATTCAAAATGATCATATACACCAGCTCTCCCAGCCCCCAAGACGTAGCCACTAGGACACCCAACATCTACTCTTCTACCAGGTATAAGAATTAGTGTTATGGTAATAACAAAATTATAGCAAACACCCCACAAGCTCTGATAATGCTTTAAAAGTCTCAATGATATTGTATGTGTTCCTTGGAAATATACAAATTAAAGTAACAAATGGATAATATTGGGTTTTGTAGCTCACACAATTGCAAATATATTGTAAAATAATGCAAATTAGTGTTAATTAGTGCATATTAATTCTACTACATTTTTTAAATGGAGATATAGTTATGTTCCAAAAGATTGTTAACTGGCAACAAACAAGGACATTTTGATAAAAAAAAGTCTTTTAAGCTTAAAATTTTATTTTATTCATAGTACAGGGGATTTTGAGGACTGTAGTGGGTTCTCAGGTATCAATGCAGATTGTCGCAACCAATAAGCAGCTTTATTGTGTAACGACAGTACGGGTTATACGGATATAGAGTTGACCAGGTGAGTGCTAACATTGGAACAGAGGTAAACTCGTATCACTGGGTCTTACGATGACCCTTCCGAGCATCACGGACGCTAGTTGCCTCATAGGCAAACCGAGGGGGGGGGGTTTCCTAGTGCTTGGAACCCCCCACCAAGCCTGGGGCACTGTATAATTGAGGTGACTGGGCCCTGCTCCCGCTTCACACAGCTCTGCTTGAAAAGGGAGAGCTGCATGTACCTAACAGTAGTGCACGCAGCATTGCCCATGTATATTATGGGGATAGGAAGAGTTGGAGATCGGCCAAGCACTGTCTAATAGTATAGCCACGCCCCCATGCATGCTGGTCACGCCCACTGGCAGCGTGGTGTGGAAACCCTCCTCTACAAATCCTGCGTTTGCCCCTGTACCTCTCTACCATAAGGTAGGGCCAGAGTGGTGTCTTTCCGCTTTTGGCAGATATGTAGTGTCACAGAACCACGAAGTCCTATCGAATCACGGTCACAGTACCTGGGACGGAAGCGCAGTTCCTAGTCACCAAGACACACACACACTTCCAAATGGTGGCGGGCCTAAAGGAGGGCAGACTGGGGGCGGCAGTCAGGCTAAGATAGATGGACCGATGATTGTGTTCTCCCCCACGTTAATTCCCTGCGGAGTGGGCGCCCTTAAGACATACTCGATACTAATGGAACAATGACATTGTTGGCTAAACATGATAAGCTTGATAACATTATACATACATACGCCAACCAAGTAACGCAGATGTCTCTTCCTCTCCTATCTCTATCTTAATAACAACCCACCTGGCAACATTTAAGAATAACCTGATTCTATTAACAACATCACATAAATATGCCAGACACACAATAGCATGTGTTAACCGAACACACAAGAGTAACAAATCATAATAAAATCTGTAAAACAGCGAGAAGTCAAAAGTTTGTAATAGGCAGATGGGTAGATCGTGATGGTTGCTGTGAGTTTAATTGCAGAAGTCCCACAACCGCATTGTGTGACCTCACAACCCCATTTTCCAGCTTTCTTTTATTGGGGGGGGGGGGGGGGGTCTATGTGCCCGTCGTGGTCACACAAGGTCCCAAAAAATTAACATTTATGCAGCTGTTCAATATTTGTGCCGAATTAATTTTCTGAATAGATAATTCCACAGTGCAGAATATCTGACTTCTCACTTTAGTCAATCTTGTGCTACTGGTTTAAAAATAGATCATTATATTCCCAGGACGCTACTGCCCTGGAGATAAAGCAGGAAACTGGTGTCTAATTCCCAACAAGATTCCCGGGCAATAATTCAGGTTCTGGGAATCAAAGGAGGAAAATAAGGACCTGTCAGTTGATGCCTATGTGACTCTGGAATCTTTAGCAAAGATGTTAAAAAAAAAACAAAAGTGTCTGCGTCACATGGGCATCCATACAACTGATATCATGACCACATATCAAAAAAAAAAAAAAAGGTTTATTTTACATATAATACATTTATAATGATGTTATTAATGCCTACTGTCAATAAAATGCATTTTTACAGTTGCTGACTGCAAACACATGTTGTAAAGTGATCATCATTTCTATCACCTGACCTGTAGCTGGTGCAGGTGATACCGCTGAAAATCATGTACCATTGAGATGCCCAAAACTTGAATTGTACTACTGAGGGCGATTTAAGCTTGGCGCTTACTGGACATTGACTATGTGCATACACCCGTTTCCACCCACTCGAAGATGATTTGGTCGTTCTTGCGTTCACTAGCGCATGGTCTGGTGCTGGGTATGCGCAGAGCGATTTAGACCCAGTATATGTACCAAGGAGAAATAGATAGAAAAGTGTAAAGTAGCGATTGGCTGCTATCGGAAATGCTTATTCCTGTTAGAACAATGCTTTAAAAACAATGCTTACTTGCGAATGATGATCTTACCTGTCAACTACACAGCAGAGGCAACCATTTTGTGGCAGGAACCTCTATATATGGGAAAGCAGACTATTAATTCACAAGGAAGCAATGAACCCATTAAAGCTTAAGATGAGCGCGTCCTAACTGATATCACTGGTTCCTAGTGACTGGATAGGCTGCATTCTCAGTGATGTCACTAGTTCCTAGTGAATGGATAGGCTGCATTCTCAGTGATGTCACTAGTTCCTAGTGAATGGATAGGCTGCATTCTCAGTGATGTCACTAGTTCCTAGTGAATGGATAGGCTGCATTCTCAGTGATGTCACTAGTTCCTAGTGAATGGATAGGCTGCATTCTCAGTGATGTCACTGGTTCCTAGTGACTGGATAGCCTGCACTCTCAGTGATGTCACTGGTTCCTAGTGAATGGATAGGCTGCTTTCTCAGTGATGTCACTGGGTCCTAGTGACTGGATAGGCTGCACTCTCAGTGATGTCACTGGTTCCTAGTGACTGGATAGGCTGCACTCTCAGTGATGTCACTGGTTTCTAGTGAATGGATAGGCTACATTCTCAGTGATGTCACTGGTTCCTAGTGACTGGATAGGCTGCACTCTCAGTGATGTCACTGGTTCCTAGTGAATGGATAGGCTGCTTTCTCAGTGATGTCACTGGTTCCTAGTGACTGGATAGGCTGCACTCTCAGTGATGTCACTGGTTCCTAGTGAATGGATAGGCTGCATTCTCAGTGATGTCACTAGTTCCTAGTGAATGGATAGGCTGCTTTCTCAGTGATGTCACTGGTTCCTAGTGAATGGATAGGCTGCACTCTCAGTGATGTCACTGGTTCCTAGTGAATGGATAGGCTGCATTCTCAGTGATGTCACTGGTTCCTAGTGAATGGATAGGCTGCATTCTCAGTGATGTCACTGGTTCCTAGTGACTGGATAGGCTGCACTTTCAGTGATGTCACTGGTTCCTAGTGAATGGATAGGCTGCATTCTCAGTGATGTCACTGGTTCCTAGTGAATGGATAGGCTGCTTTCTCAGTGATGTCACTGGTTCCTAGTGAATGGATAGGCTGCATTCTCAGTGATGTCACTGGCTCCTAGTGAATGGATAGGCTGCATTCTCATGAATAATAGTTCAGCGCACAAAATGGCCACCTTCGCTGTTTGAAGCCAATGGGTCCACTTTAAAATGGTGCGCTTAATAAGTTCATTAAGTATTTTTTTTTACCTGACTGCTGTCATTGCTAAAATGCCAACATTTACCTCAGTGTTGGTTCAGATAATAAAATTAGAAGAATTTAAAATGGGACTGTATATGCCACATTGTACTTACCCATCTTGCAAAATAGCTGACATTACTCTATTGTCTTTCATATACCACATAAATATATTGCAATATTTAACTTCATAATTATTAATGGATTTGGTTTCTTAATATATTAGACTCCCAGGACTCTAAAGAGAAAAACAAAATGGAGATCCTCTACATCCTGGTACCAAGTGTGGCCATCCCCTTGGCCATTGCTCTGCTGTTTTTCTTCATTTGCATCTGCCGCAATAACCAGAAGACCTCATCTCCAACTGTGCCGCCACAGCCTAAGCATGTCCGAGGGCAGAACGTGGAGATGTCCATGTTAAATGCTTATAAACCTAAGGTAAGAACATACTGAGGTGAATGTTGACAGAGCTGGTATCCACCTATGGAAATACTGAGCCTTTGTATGAGGAATAAGGAGAAAAGAATGATAAAAGGTGTCCAAGCGGCTATTTATAAAACTGTACCCATGATGTAAACAGTAGATGCAGCCATTTTGTGGCCAGAGCAATAGTGCCTGATGTTTCCGGGTTGTCATCAGTTGATTGGCTGCAGTCTGACAGATATTTATTTAGCCATACCTCCAAACACTTATACATGCAAAATAAGGACAAAATAAGCACCTTCCCAATTTGCTAAAAACCCCACTTCCAGTCCGTCCAGAACTCCCACTTTTCCCTGAAGCTCAGCAAACTTCCATGTAAGCTCCGCCCCCTTCAAGGTCAGCAAATCAGGACTGTCCTGAAAATGTTTCTATAGAGGTCCATTCGTTTATTATTTTGGGTCTATGTGTTAAATGCTTAAACTAAGGAGATTATTTACAGTAAGCAAAACGTCTCCTGCACAGTGTACAGGCAGATGCGGACACGCTGTGCACTTTGATTGCTGCAAGTTTGCTTAGATTTCCCTAAAGGCGCATTGTTTTATGGAGCAAGATGGAGGTGTTTGCGGTGGAGCAGCGGGCACCAGGCAGAGGGCAGGAGATGGACGGAGTAGGCACCTCAGTACGCCTTGGTTTGATGAATCAAGATTTCCTTTTGCGGAGGGAGATTATTCAAATTAAAGGCGTGGCGAGGGGTATTCCCACTAAAGGTCTTTTTCACTTCACAAAAGGATTTGAATGTTGCACTTGTAGATTGCGGAGGGTAGGCGAGCACCTTGATATGCGCTGGGCGGACCATCCAAACGTTTTGGGGTACACATTGGGTGCTCTGTGTAAATGACCTACGGAGAATATCCATGTTACACCCCAATTCTGTATTTCTGATGATATATGTGCCCTCTGTAGAAAGGAAAAGACATCATATTCCCAACAGTCCTATTTATGGAATGGGGAGTGAGGGGAAGTGTTTCCAGTGCATCAGGAGTGGGGCCATTGGGACAGGAGCAATACCTAATGCGACATCAGGAATGTCAGGAGGTCTGATACACTCTATATATCACTTACATTATATTCTCTAAATACACTATTAGATACAATGGCTGCCTCTCTAGGTTTCCTTCCCATGCTCATAAAAATTGGCTTTTGAATAACTAAGCACTAGCGTTTGTATGTGTTTGGTTAACCAGTAATAAGTATATTAGATTGTAAGCTCCGCTGACGCAGGAATGATGTGAACAATGAAACATTCTCTGACTGTACATTATAAACATAAATCTCTCTGTCTTCCAATAAACTGAAGATACTGATTGCAAGATAGCAATGGCAGGTTTCCGTTTCCCGTTATAGAATGTTTATTCTGGCCCATAACTTGAGATTGTAACTGTTGTACATCATCATAAAACACATACTTGTCAGACAGACCGGACGACGGTGCAACGGGTTAGGGAAGAGCCGTCAGAGGCAAATCTTCACGGGTTGGTTTCATTAATAGGGTTCTATGACGCTGTGTGAAGCAGACGGACCCCTCTCAAAGGTCACCCAGGGGTCATTTTTGCTTTCATTACTGGGATATAATTTACAATACGGCAGATCTAAACAATTTTGGCCTAAAGGATTTGTGTAACGTAAACCATCTGGGCTCCCAACAACACAACTAATTTCCTGCCATTGACATACATTTAACTGGCTCCATATTTCAATACCTTGATTTGATAATCTTAGCAAGCAGTAACGTGGCTATTGACTATACTGGGGTATTGTTACACTGCCGATATTTTAGTAATTGGGGAACAATTGGTTTCTTGTGTTTTGTTACTTACTATATGTGAGATAGTATGAAATCTTATTTTAAGCCAACAGTGTTGATAAAATAATTGTTGCTACATTTTGCTGACTGTAAAGAAGTACTGTTGTATTTGGTGATTTTTCTGATCACAATTTTATGACTTGATTATAAGGAGAGGGTCTCTTTAAAGTATATCTTAAAATATAAATAGATAATAATAATAAAAAAAGTATTAATAAATACTACAGTAGTCTCCCTCTTTAATATAAGCCAGTATGGAATTTTGGTTTCACCCTTGTGTGCTAGGAGAGACACCTTTGTGAGCTAGGAGAGCCAAATGCAAAATTTCTTAACAGAAATAGTAATCACTAGAGTCTTCATTCCTCTATATGTTTCCAGGGACTATTAGAAATATAATTTGCGTCATGTCATGAAGAAACTGAATCAAATGGACACTTTGTAGACAACCCCATCCCGACAATGTCATGACACCGATGTGTCATGACACAGCATAAAAGTTATTTGTGCTGGGAATCAAATTCTATGAATTCAGTAGTAGTAGGATACATTGGGGGGCTGAGTTACCTCTTGTCTGCCCAGTAGAGCAGCTAAAGTCTCCTGAGTTGTGAGAGAAGCCATCAGGACATGCAGAAGAACCAGTAAGGTCTGTCGATAGTGTTGAGTTTCTCGTTTGGATTTCTCACAGAAGTTTGGGACCCACACAGAAAATTGAGGTGACATCAGGTTCCCCAGTGCAGCTGCTACTTTTAGTGGTACGCCGCTGTGTTCCTGGGGTGACAGCTACGTTCCTGGGGTAACGTTATGAGGCACCCACTGAAGTGCGAGGGACGTAAGGATGAAACTGACTTTTGAACAGTACATTTAAAAAAAAAAAATCTGACTTCTAGGCTAAAAAAATGAACGTAAACTACATAAACAACATTTTTAGGATCCAAAAGTGGCATAGTAAAATAGTAAAGAGGATTTGGCTCTTTACGAGGGACAGCTGGGCAGGTATGCCTATTTCATTTGCATAACTTACATCATTACCATATATTTGAATAAAAAGCCAAGAGACAGACAACATCCCTAGTAAGAGGAGGTGGAGTTGTGTGGGCAGGAATATGAGCCTTTCACTGTGATACTGATGTAAAACTGTTTTGTTTTTTTGTGTAGAAAATCCAGTACAGTGGAATCTGTTTGTTGATGCATTGGATGTGAAATAGTTTCCAGCTTTTAATTGCACGCAGTGGCTGATCATATCCTATAAATAGGCACTGAGGAATATGCCAATGCTATTTATGGGAACTGCACGAAATGTGGGATTAACTCTATACAATCAGGGGGGGGAATTTATCAAGCTGCGGGATTGAAAAAGTGGAGATGTTGCCTATAGCACCAATCAGATTCTAGCTGTCATTTATTGGAATGTATTAAATAAGTGATAACTAGAATCTGATTGGTTGCTATAGGCAATATCTCCACTTTTTCAAACTTGCAGTTTAGTAAATATACACCCAGGAGTTTATTCTGTTTTATGACAATATGTAAGAGGTGCTATAAAACTATTATGTTATGTTTAAAGTTATTATTGAACGAACATGGTACATTGCACCTACGATTATCATTGGACGTTTAGCCAGAGGTATCATGGGAGATGTAGTTCAATTGCGGCTTGAGAGCAGAAGTCTTGTATTAAAGCAGATGAAAATAAATTCTGGACATAAAGTTATTTACAGCCATTAAACTGTACACGTGGCATCATTGAGGGGCGAGGCACAAAGGGGAGCCAGCCATTTGTTTAGCACTTTGAACCACGTGTCCCTGTGATGTCAATAGTTCCTTCAACTGATAGGTTGCATTCACTTGAATAGTTGCCCAGTTCACGGAATAGCTGCCTTCACTGTACGCAGGAGGTTGGTACACTGTAATCTGGATTTAAAAGGAAAATATTGCATATGGATAGAGTAGATATGAGTTACCACAACAAACCCAACTGGATTTGCATCATTTTTAACCTCTGTTTTCAACACAGATTACAGTCTTTCCTCTCCCTCACTGGCACATACTGGATACCCCAATTTCCCAGGCATACTCATAAGCAAACTGAGGGGGGTTTCCTAGTGCCTGGAAACCCCCCCCCCCCCCCCCCCCCAAGCCTGGGGCACTGTATAATTGAGGTGACTGGACCCTGCTCCCGCTTCACACGGCTCTGCTTGAAAAGGGAGAGCTGCGTGCACCTAACAGTAGTGCACCCAGCATTGCCCATGTATATTATGGGGATAGGAAGAGTTGGAGAGCAGCCAAGCACTGTCTAAAATTATAACCACGCCCCCATGCATGCTGGTCACGCCCACTGGCGGCGTGGTGTGGAAACCCCCCTCTACAAATCCTGCGTTTGCCCCTGATACTTGCTCTAGGAGTCTCTAGTTCCAATGCAAGTCTGGGACCTGTGATGTCATGGCCCTTCCAATATGAAAAAAAAAACCTTTATTTCCACAATCTCGAGCCTTTAAATACAGCAAGAGGTTCTCTGAGCAGATATGACTGGATAATAGGGCTTGGGGCTTGCTGTATGTCTCATATGGTGCCCAACTGAGGGATCCTCCGTCAAAGTTCTATTCATGTGGTTGGGCGATTGTGTCAACCTTCCCCAAAAGTGGACATCACCTCTAAAAGGCCAGTACTTTGGTTGCCATTATATTGCATGGTAAAGTTGTTTTTAGAGTACAGTATATAAGCACATGTATATTCTATTTGGTACCAGCAATAGTATTGAGTTCTCTGTGTTTTTTCATTACAGACCAAAGCTAAAGAGCTCCCTCTATCCGCAGTGAGGTTTATGGAAGAATTGGGCGAGTGTGTTTTCGGAAAGATATACAAAGGTCATCTCTACCTCCCCGGTATGGATCACGCTCAGCTTGTTGCCATCAAGACGTTGAAGGATTATAACAATCCACAGCAGTGGTCAGAGTTTCAACAAGAGGCTTCTCTCATGTCTGAGTTACATCACCCCAACATTGTGTGTCTTCTTGGGGTGGTAACTCAGGAGCAGCCAGTGTGTATGCTGTTCGAATACATGAATCAGGGAGATCTACATGAGTTCCTCATCATGAGGTCTCCTCATTCTGACGTCGGTTGCAGTAGCGATGAAGACGGAACAGTGAAATCGAGCCTCGATCATGGAGATTTTCTGCACATTGCCGTTCAGATTGCAGCTGGGATGGAGTATTTATCAAGTCATTTCTTTGTTCATAAAGATCTCGCAGCTCGGAACATCTTGGTCGGAGAACAACTTCATATCAAAATTTCTGACCTTGGACTTTCTAGAGAAATATACTCGAGTGACTATTACAGAGTCCAGAACAAGTCTCTTCTTCCGATTAGGTGGATGCCTCTAGAGGCAATAATGTATGGAAAATTCTCCTCCGATTCTGACATATGGTCCTACGGGGTGGTTCTGTGGGAGATATTTAGCTTCGGCCTTCAACCGTTTTATGGGTTTAGTAACCAAGAAGTCATAGATATGATCCGGAAGAGGCAACTGCTGCCATGTTCTGAGGATTGCCCTCCCCGAATGTATAGTCTGATGACCGAGTGTTGGCAGGAGATACCATCTAGGAGACCAAGGTTCAAGGATATCCACATGAGGCTAAGGTCATGGGAAGGACTTTCAAGTCACACAAGTTCCACTACACCCTCTGGAGGTAATGCCACGACTCAGACAACATCTCTGAGTGCTAGTCCCGTCAGCAACTTAAGCAATCAAAGATATCCTAATTTTATTTTCTCGGCACAAGGCATGCCGCAAGGCCAGATTACTGGTTTTATCGGGCCGCCGTTACAACAAAACCAAAGATTTATACCAATCAACGGGTACCCTATCCCACCAGGATACGCTGCTTTCCCTACTGCTCACTACCAACCACCTGGTCCACCAAGGGTCATTCAACATTGCCCACCGCCAAAGAGCCGCTCGCCAAGTAGCGCAAGCGGATCGACTAGCACTGGTCATGTGACCAGCTTGCCTTCTTCAGGATCCAATCAAGATGCAAACATCCCTTTACTATCCCATATGTCTATGCAGAGTCATCCAAGTAGTATAGGTGTGCAGTCCTATGGAAGCAAAGGCAATAAACCCTACAAAATGGACACGAAACAGTCATCCTTACTAGAAGACTGTGATATCCACGGACATAACGACTCCATGATTTCAGCGGAGTTGTAAAAACTGGCAATGCATTTGTACAGACTATATGGAGGAAATAACACGCAGACTTAAAAAAAAAAAGTTTTATATAAAATATTTTTTATTGAACTGAGGTTATTCTAGATGTTGAACGGACATTTCCTTCAGTATCTTCTGTGAAGTTAGAATATATACCTAACCGGGCGGACATGTAACCATTTCTTAATGCGGCGACTACGTAACTATTATTTGATGTCAACTTCAGTGCCGTAGACAAATGTAATAAACAAAAGATGATCACTAGGGCGAGGAGGCTGCTGTTAACACGTGGTATCATTTTTGATGTTTCATGATGGTCAAATTTATTAAAAAATATATATATGTGCATCTGTTATTACCAAAGATCAATAATAACTTCAGATTCTTTAGAAATGTGCTGGGTAATCAAACTTTTCTGTTTAATATAAAATTATTGTTCATTGTACACAAACAATATTTTGATGGAGGGATCGACAAAAATATCAGTATCTGAGGAATAATACGACCCAAAGTAGAATGATGAAAAACTTCCTATATTAGATACAGATGTGTTATGGTGCCTTGGATCAGGCCAGGTACATAGGTCAGTATGTCCTGATCTGCACATCTGGAGGATCAGTGCTGGGTACCTATACAGGAACCATGTACGCTGGTGTAACTATAGGTGGCAGAAAAGGTTCTAGATGTCACAACAAACACATAGGGGTAAATGTATCAAGCTGAGAGTTTTCCGGCGGGTTTGAAAAGTGGAGATGTTGCCTATAGCAACCAACCAGATTCTAGCCATCATTTTGTAGAATGTACTAAATAAATGACAGCTAGAATCTGATTGGTTTTTCAAACCCGCCGGAAAACTCTCAGCTTGATAAATTTACCCCATAGGGTTAGATTTACTAAACTGCGGGTTTGGAAAAGTGGAGATGTTGCCTATAGCAACCAATGAGATTCTAACTGTCATTTTGTAGAATGTAGTAAAAAAAGAATGATAACTAGAATCTGATTGGTTGCTATAGGCAACATCTCCACTTTTTCAAACTCGCAGTTTAGTAAATATATCCACCAGGAGTTTATTCTGTTTTCTGACAAATATATAAGCAGTGCTATAAAACTATTACGTTATGGTCAAACCCGCAGTTTAGTAAATATACCCCATAATGTTTTCGCTCCTTTCAGCGCCACTGCGTCTGACCCACAAGACAATTTTATTTTCATTTACATTCCACTTTTACAGTTATTTATTATTATCCTCTGGATTGAAACTAGTTTCCCATCAATATTTAAACATGATTTATGATATTAAATGTTGTATGTATATTGCTGTTTGTTAAATCAAAGCTATTCCCATAAGTGTGAAATTTAAAGGGGTTTACTAAATCTCCTCCCTTCTTAATAATAGCACTGGGTGGGGGGGGGGGGGGCACTATTAATTCTCTCTAGCGGGATACCGGCACTGGCATATAACCGGAACCGGCAGATCACCTTCTCTCTGTAACAGGGCGGATATTCACATAGCAGCTATCAGGGTTTGTAATTAGAGCCACTACAAGTATGATCAATCAGGGGCCCGGCTGCTTGTGAGTGTCGGGATCTTGCTAAGTTGAACAGATGGCGGTGGTCACTCCAGGGGCAGAAAGTGACCCGCATAGCAAAATTTAGGGGAAGGTCTGATGATGCTTGTTCACCCCCTCCCTTATTACATTCTGCAATGCTCTGGGGTCCCAAAACCAGCATTTCCAGGCCCCCTCATCTCCACGCCCCGTAGTAGCTGCTGGGTCCCTCCTATTATTAGAAAGGAAGGGGATATAATACAGCAATTATTTAAAGTGAACAACTCCTTTAAAAGTTTTATTGGTGAGGTGCAGTAGCTTCATAAAGCCTGCAGGTGGCGTCCGCACAAGAACTTGTGTTGTATCTACCTTCTCTGTACCAACTTAGGGCACAGCATTTAAGGGGGCCAGATAAGTTACTTAATATTTATTTATGTTTTATATATGTTCTGGTTGATCTAGTAACCATATACCCTCTTATATAACCAAGACAGTTGAATAAAGGTGTATTGGGATTTCCTACTTAAAAGCAGCCTATACAACCCAAACATACTGCCCATATAATAAACACATTTCAACAGTAAAGCTCTCAGTGAACACAATACCTTGTTTAATCATCAGGAACAAGCGTATAACACTGTTCTCTAGAATGTTTTTAAAGTGCGTAGTCAACGACGCACCAGGTAACGTTAGTTCAGCCTGTACAATGGCTGCTACCGCTCCTCGTAGGGGATGGTCCACTTTACGTTGAATAATTTACAGCTGCGGATATGACCATCAGTCTGTGAAATCTATTGTTCATGTATTTGTATACGTTGGTCAGCAGTGCAGTGTGAAAACCCCACCACCATTGAGATAATAGTTTTGGAAATCAGTAGTTATCCAATGTTTTTGTTGCTATGCAACTATGCAATAAGACTATTTCCCTACAATCGGCTAACGACAATCATTGTTTCTATCAAATATACATTTTCCTCACAACATGATCATTGACATTGAGATCTGACAGTTATAACTATGTATGTTATACATGAAAGATCTTAATAAAACGACCCAATTAAAAAGATCGGTCAGATATATGATTATTGAAATTTAAAAATGTTGCTTGCCCAGTACTTACACAGTTGCTTTAACGAACCAACGGATATCTTTGGTGCAGTCAAATGAACTGCGGCTACAAATGTTCTCTGCCTTCGTGTGTCTTTTGGTAATTACTTCTATGAATAATTTTAAACCGTTAAAGTTTAGTAAATATAAACTGTTTATTTTGAAACCACTTCAACATTTTACAAACAATTTTTTTTATATATATATTATGCTATTCACACTGTCAGTTTGTGTAAATAAATAATAGTTGTTTTTTGTTTTGTAATTATGGGTGGAGAGGAAAACAGTTGTTTCCTAAATTTACAATTTTGTATTATGAGTTTTATGTACAAATCTTTTGCACAAAAGTGTTATGTTTTATACAGCAGAAATGAAAATACATCTCTGCCTTTTATGTGTTGGTGTGTTACCTGGTGTTTATTTATATTCATTTTTATCATTTATTTTTAAAGTGTACTTAATGCTTTCCCCTGCTAATGGAGGCTGGCACTTCACCCCTCAAGTAGGCGACCTTATTATGTATGTTGGCTCAGTCCATTAAAAATGTCTGCCTCCATTGTGTGCAGGATACAGGTCTACTTTAAAGTGGGAATAAAGACATAAGTCTTTCTTACCTGCCGGCAGTCCCAGTGCGGGATAGAAGAGAATACCAGCGGCTGCAAGGAGCTCCATCGTCTGAAATGGGCATGGATTGACAGAACTGCAGTATTGCATTTTCTCCGCCAAGTAAGCGGCATATATTCATGTTTTTAAAGGTTGTCGATCTACAAACAAAAACGTCGATTTGTCAAAGACCAAATTTGAATTTCCAGGTAAATCCTGATCTTGGGGGGATTATAATTTTGCTTTTGCTCCTTGTGTATAAAGCAGTGAAGATATCAATTGCATTACAGTATATATGCCACTAAAATTTCTAATTATTTGTGCAGAGAAGTCGGTTTAAAAGAATATTGTCATCTATTAACCCTATGGTTAAGAAAAAACTTTTTTCAAACACAAATTTATACAGAATAGGTCATGGAACTTCTAATATTATAATCAATACAATATAAAGCCTACCAAATTATATATACTTATATCATCATCAGCTATTTATATAGCGCCAGTAATTCCACAGCTCTGTACAGAGAACTCTCTCACATCAGTTCCTGCACCGTTGGAGCTTACAGTCTAAATTAATTAGTTAATTGGCTGCTAACAAATTGACCATAGTCTGTGTGTGTATGTTAGGGAATTTAGACTGTAAGCTCCAATGGGGCAGGGACTGATGTGAGTGAGTTCTCTGTACAGCGCTGCGGAATTAGTGGCGCTATATAAATAAATGATGATGATCATGATGATGAATGATAGAGACACTACCACTTCATGCATAGCACTCAACACAAGCCTTACTCCTGCTCAATGTTACGGACATCAATGATTTTTTTCATATATAAAAAGATGATTCCACCTTGGTGCGATTAAATTGTCAGTTGCGCTATTAATATTTTTCTCACTAATAAGATATGTTATAAAACAAGATTTAATGTCAGTATAAGTAGAGAGAAAATAAAATAAAAAATTAAGTACAAAACAACTAGTAAGCAGATTGCTTGATCTGGTATCCTTCCTGCTTCAAGACATATATACACAGCAGGTGTTACAATGCATAATCGAAGATAATCGTCTTTTATCATAAACTTTGTAACTATGTAGAATTAAATGTAGAATGCTTTGTTTTTATTAGTTTCAGTCAGTCGCGTGTGTATGTGGAAATGATCTTTCCAGTAATAATTATGACTTAAGCTGGGTACACACTACAGAAAATTTCTCCAGATGCGATATAATGATTTTACCAACGACTGAAAGTCCCGATCAGCAGCCGATTCCTGTGTATACACTGTACATGTTTTACAAGATTTATCTTCAGATCTGTGCTCTTCATTTGTCCTAACCATCGGGCGACTCTGTAAACTCTATGGAGATCTGTTCCTGAGTGCATACACACTGCAGAATTTCCCTGACATCAATCCATTGTTTAAAGAGATTTTTTTGTCCGGTTATAAAATTAAATCAATCGATATGATGTGCTTTGGAACGATAAAATATGATTGTTGAAGCGATATTGGACTTAACAGTGGTTTATCGTGTGATTGGCAGGATATCGGGTGAAAAACCTGTACTGTGTACCTAGCTTAAGTCTGTAAGATCCGCTGTCTGTGCCTGAATCTTAGCTGTCAGACATAAACGTACCAAGCCTGTGTTTGATCCGTGCACAGTGTAACAGAGTTCGTATTATGTATACGCATTCAGCAGCCTAAGAACTGACTGACTGGGGATTGTCCTTACTGCACTGGTGGTTACTTCCAGGTATCCTTGGTTCCCTTAGCATGACCTGGATGTCACTTGTGCATGTGTGGGTTCGCTTGGGAGGTCCTCCGTCGGGTGGGTAATTACTCTGTTTGTCCAGGCCAATTAGGTTAAAGTTCCCTCTAATGTCGACTCCAGCTACCACTCTGTATAGTGGCTATCAGTCAGTCAGTATGCTGTTCCTTTTTGAAATGTCAGATGGTTTGAATTATGGATGAAACCCACGCGTTTCACCTGCATTAAGTCTTGCTCAAGAATAAAGTGTGAATGGCCTTTTTTTTTCTTTTTAGAACCATTACTGACATCTACACACATTAATCTTCCGCATATACCAGGCTGCTTAATTACTACTGTGGAAGAAATACAACTGACTTTGAAAATTCTATTCTTATAACTATTCTTATAACTATTTCTATACTTTCAATTTTAACTGTCCCTTGTGAAATTAAATTGTTTCACTGGGCAAGGATTAGGTGACTTTTGCTTATTCCATCTTGTTTGCAGAAATCTGGCAACCTTTTTGAATATGCCTGAATATAATTGGTTTATTTGCATTATTTTTCAGCTATCGTAGTGTTCAGTATGGAATATTGGGAAGTGAGTATATGGCATTTCCAATTATTAAATTCCATGTGTTTGCTCACAGTACATCTGACAGTTAAAATCCATGCGTGTCCCTATTGGAGAGCAGCCAATCTGTTCTCCAGTGTGTGGGAGTCTGTGACAGGCCTTATCTCTGCATATAAACTGATGATAACGCACCAGAATGATACAAATAAAAAGTGTGTTTTCTGCCTTATAACTCCGAGTGTGAATTAGTTGCACATTTAAATAACTCTGGTCCAACTCTGCCAGGAGAAGTCTCCGGTCTAAGGCCTGTGGCATCACTTGAAAAGAAATAGGTTTAGTTGAGGTCCACAAAGCTTGTAGTTTTTTTTATATCTGCTCTCTGAGTTTAACAAACCACATCACAAGTATACTCACAGTTGTCTGAAACAGATGGATTGATCAAAGCTTTTCATCAGCCCTACAATGTTGTATTAGGTGCTGGAGGATTGGGTGCTGTTAATCATTTGCTCAGCACTCATCTATTTTGTATGTTTCCAAATAGTTTGCAGACCGACCCCAATGGGGATATTTACTAACAAACAATCTGCAAAACCGATAGCTACTAATACGACATTTGTTTTACTGAAAAACTTGCACAACCCGTTAATATGTACTTTGTACTGCGCAGCATAAGATTTTGGTGCTTTACAAACAAATAATAGTAATAATAGATAAAACCAATTGTTGATTAGTTGATGACCGGTCTCAATCAACTTATACCCAGATACTCTACTGGCAGTGATTGTGCAGTCCTTAGTTTGAATCCCCAGTCTGACTCCCTTTTTAGCACCTTTGATACTGCACCAAGCTGATGCACCAGACACAAAATATAGTCTATCTACTTGTCTAACACATTAGCTGGCTCTGTGGACTAGTAGTTAAGTGCTCCAATGGCAGACACTACATTCCCTAAATATTCAGGACACTGTCCTATCAGGATTCTCATCCTACTTATCAAATTGTTCCTTCAGTGGAGTACCACAAGGTTTGGCCCTTGGCCTCATGCTCTTCTCTACCTATACCACTTGTCATGATTATAGCTTAATCAGGATAATTATGGTAATGTATGCTAATGCTGTCATAATGTATCCTAATATCTGAACTGACTTATTCAAAGTGTTTTAAAGCAAATCATTGTGTGTAAGTAAACAAGGTGTGGAAGTCAAATAATTGGACGAAGTCGACTAAATGAATTAATATTGGTTTACTGTGTGATTGCGATTAGTACGCCACGTGTAATGACGCAATTACACACACACTTACATTGACTCTTACACTTGTAAATAGTACACACTCTAAAAGTTCCAATTCACAGTCGATTATTTAATAAAGGAATTAAAGTTCATATATACACAGATAATATTACAATAAAGGTATTTATGGTTCAGGTTGTCCAAAATGTAAAGAGTTTGGTATCATATTAAAGCTTATTTCACCAGCAGTAACCTGGTTTTGACAGAGTAGTGATCGCATCTAGCGGTCACGAGTTATGAGCAATATGAGATTAATACTCAAATGCACTCTTCTTATGGATCAATTTAAACCAGTTCAGTGGGAAAACACGGAGGTAACAGTTGAATTGAGCAGCTCCTCCTTGGACAAAGGTCAAATGAACTGACCTATGACCAGCAGTCTACTAGAACATCGTTAACCCTGGACCAATGAAGACCTCTCTTAGTGTTATCTGTGTATATTCGTGACATCCTCAGTGTTTTTTTTAAACTTAGCATATAAGTAGCCTCTGGTTCAGGAGCAGTCTCGCTCTTTGCCAGCAGACATCAGAATTGACGGACTGTTCCTGGATCCAGGGCTACGCAGCGTATGTATCGGTTGTACTTTGTATTATTCTTGTGTTCTGCTAAATGTTTCTATTAAATCTCTTTTGTGCCTTGGAACCACATTTTTAGCATCGGACAATATTTATTGATAGAGACAAAATGAACATTACAGAGGGGTTCATGAATTTTGATGAAGGAATTAAACATATTTCAGGGGCCTGTTTCTGTCAGTCACCATATCTTGAATATTTACTCAGAGATGCCGTGTTTTCACAGAAGAGCAATCGAACCTTTTTATTGTCCAGTTAAGAGTCCCAGAGACCATAAAATCTTAGCTAAAATTCCTTTGTTTACTAAAACACCTATGGGTTAGGAGAGGACATTTAATTATATTCTTTTTCAATGTATCCACAAGTGTCCACCAGGGAAAATAATTACTGTGTTGCTGTAAATCAGTGAGAGGGCACCTGATACACATCGGGGGGCCGCATGGGTGGCCCTCTAACCTTCAAAAGGGCCACACATGCATTTAATCAATGAAAGAGACACCTACCTGTCATAACATATCAGCATTTTACACAAGGGTTACAAATTATAACAAACACATCTGACAATACAGCCGATGCTGAGGCCGTAGGAGTAGGCTCAGGGGGTGGATATTGCCCATCACTGCTCCAGGGACTTTCTTTTACAATTAATTTCAATTATAGTTTTAAATGAAAATCCATTTTTTTAAGTGACTTGCTATATATATATATATTACAAAAAGCAAAATATGATGTTATCCTCGTAAAGAACACTTTGGGTCTAATTCATCAGGGCACACATACTGAGCGCAGCCTACGTTTGGTTTAAAACACACTTATTTCGACTTTGTGCCCTCTCGACTTTGTCATGGCACAGATCTCAAGATACGTGCGCTGATGAATTTGGGCATAGGGAAACCAAGGGGGGGGGGGGGGTTCCTAGTGCCTGGAAACTCCCCTCCAAGCACGGGGCACTGTATAATTGAGGTGGCTGAACCCTGCCCCCGATTTACACGGCTCTGCTTGAAAAGGGAGAGCTGCGTGCACCTAACAGTAGGGCACACAGCATTGCCCATGTATATTATGGGGATAGGAAGAGTTGGAGAGCAGCCAAGCACTGTCTAATATTATAACCACGCCCCCATGCAGGCTGGTCACGCCCACTGATGGCATAGTGTGGAACCCCCCCCCCCCCCCTCTGCAAATCCTGCGTTTGCCCCTGTTGGGGGCATGTCTCCTCTATTACACAAGACCCTGCAGGATATGTCCAATACCTATGTGGATTATAAATTCGCAAAAGAACGCACATAAAAAAATATATATAAAAAATATATATAATTAATGCCACCAGTTAATATTATAAACACTTATGATCAAAAATAAAAATAGTTAAAAAAGTTTTTATTTTTTAGCTTTATTTTTTTGGTCATGAAATACATTTATTAGCATGCTGCTAATGTCTACTGAACATAAAATACATTTTTACCGTTGCTCCTGATGGCAAACACATGTTATAGCATTCATATGAGACTGTCATCACTACTGATCATGACTTAGAGTCTTAGGGGTATATTTACTAAACTGCGGGTTTGAAAAAGTGGAGATGTTGCCTATAGCAACCAATCAGATTCTAGCTTTCATTTTGTAGAATGTACTAAATAAATGACAGCTAGAATCTGATTGGTTGCTATTGGCAACATCTCCACTTTTTCAAACCCGCAGTTTAGTAAATCTAGGCCTTAGACTGATCCTGTAGCTGGAGCAAGAGGTACGGCAGAAAAACAAGTAAGTTTGCAAAGCTCAGAGCTGGATTCGGACGTAGCTGAGTGCGCATGAGTTTGGCACGCCTTTACTGTATACTGAATATTATTTTGCGTACGATACGTTCAAAATCGGCAGATACGTGCCTTAATGAATCAGGACCTTTGTGCACATATATCAACATCAGATTAATAGATAGTTGCTAATTAACGTTAAATATTGACCGTAGCATACATGTGTAACTAAGCCCTTTTTATTTAGAGAGCCACATTGGGTAAATTACGTGCTAGTTTTAGTTGCATTAACTTTTCAGTCTAATAATATTTATATTAACGGTGTCACCAAATATTAAGAGTGGGCTCGTGGTTGATTCACCTTTACCCGACTGTACAATGAATGGGAACTTTGAAATACATTCTGGCTCCAGATGTCACAGCCAGCCCCGTTAGAGGAAATTTGGAAGCCAATGCTGAATTTTTTATGCACAGCGCTGAAGGGGAGGGGGGAAATATTTCCAGAAAACGAGGAAATACTGGCCCAAGTGTTGCAGGAGATTTATCCATATTCATAAAATCGTTCTTTTGGAAGCTAGAAAGTTATGTGCAAGGAACGCTTGCTGCATACGGTAAGGCATCAAACCATATAGCATTCATTCACGAGAGTCAACATGGCCATAAAACGTGTCGAATCGCACAACACCTCTTAGTTTAATGACCACGCTGCTAAGAATCATGCACATTGCACACACATGTACACACACACATATAAATGTATATACAACATTGCTAAAAGATAGCAGAGTGTTAGCCCTGGGTTATTTTTATATTATTCCCTTTAAGATTATTTAAAAGTAGTTGGATGTTTAGATGAAAACACTAAATGATCGGTCTCCCTGTATGTCCTATAAATCCTTCCCATGTTTTACATATATTCTGTCTCTTTATTGCTACAATGAGGGGATTGTATAAACAATGCATTCCTTAATATTTAAATAATTCTCAGTTCAAGCCAGGCTTCATTCCCTAATGGATCATTTCATATTAAACTCCAGTTCTTTATCGCACAGTGTCAATACCCCCGTTATTAAAAACAGAACAAACTTATGTTACACGCTCACATCAAACAGCACGAGCGATCAAGTACAGAAAACCTTAAAACTTTCAGCAAACAGAATAAAATATTCAGTTATCAAAAGCATCTGTGTTTTCACTGGACAGCACAAATGGAATTATTTCCAAATGTCATCCTTGGGTTCATGACGATTGACAACTGGACTTTCAAAGGAAGCTTTCCGGGTAGGACGCTGTGATTGGGTTAATATTTTGCGTTTCTTGATTAGGCAGCAAATGTAAATATATATATATATATATATATATATACAATAATATCCATGGTTGAGTTTTTGGAGGAGGGCAAAATTGGTAATTATTAAGAGACCTCTAAACTTCCATTAAAAATGATAACAACCCCTCATCCTGAGATCAGTGCAGTAAACAAGGAAACAGGGCTACGGGCATAATAGTTTTATTGCGTCTTGGCACCAGATTTGGTTTAGCTTTGTATACTTGGCACCAGATACGGCTCAGCATATTAGACCTGGCACAGGATATGTATCCTCTAGTGGCAGATCCTACACTTTGAGCTAGTTCCGGAATTTAGACAAAGTACATGCGAAGACTCCATGCTGACCATTTACTAGACAGGAGCTGCACCTGTAAACTTCTATACAGACATAAGCATTCTGCAGCAAGGTGGGAGTACGCCAAGTAAATTATAGGCATTCACTGCTTGAACCAGGAACTGTCAGCAGAGGGAGTACGTACGTTACACACTAGGGGCTATATTTCCTAAAGGGCGGTTTGGTGAAGCCACTGGTTTTTGGCAATTTTTCAGGCGCTTTTAATACCGCCGAATTTACTAAAGCCCAAACAGCCATTAAAACGGCCAGAATTGACATTTTTCAAAACCACCTTACAAATTGTTATCCCGATTTTAACAATGATGAACATACAAACCACCGGATTTACTAAGCCGGGGTTTGCAAAACCGCTACAAAACTGCCATCCAAATGGCAAAAGTAAAAGAGGTGGTTGTGAGTGCCACGATTGCACAAACCGCATGCAGTTCGAGCTATTTGTCATTCAGAACATAAGAGAAAGCACCATTGACATTTGCATTATTTGGGCAATCATTATTTATTGATTAACTGGAAAAATTTATTTTATAATAACTTATGGGGGATTTTTTTTTATTTTATTTTTTTAATGGGACACTATTATAGCATTATATTATGGGTCGAAATATGAATATATAACAATATTAACTGATTGTTAATGGTGGATATAATTATTTATGTTGCAGAATTTGGGATTACATAGTGCCTGAATAATATAAAAATAAAATAAATTTATCCCTTTAATATAATGGGGGGAAAAAAGACCCCACAAGTTATTATTACATTAATTTTGCCCCCTAATCAATAAATAATGATTGCCTAAATAATTTAAATGTCAATGGTGCTTTCTCTTAAGGCAAAATAGCTCAAACAGCCTGTATCTAGCCATTCAAAAGCAGGTAATAAGTGTCCTTTCCTGTCCTGTCTTTTGGATGGCGGTTTTGATGGCGGTTTTAACCAAACCGCCGGTGGTTTAGCTTTTTCAATCCACCACACATCACCATGTATTTTAAATCGCAGCCTCAAATCGCCACCAAACTCAATTCTTAGTAAATCTAGTCCTTAAACTCCTGTAGGTTTATCCCATTAATAAACTGTAGTCAGATGTTGTTTTTTTAAATTAAAATAGTTAATATCATCATCAAATGTGGGTCTCAGAGTTGCTGTAGTCACTGCTTACAGAAACAAAGAGGTTAATTCTTGTGTTCCAGCCCCTGTAGGACGTAAACTCTCCTCGGTGCTATAGAAACGGAAACAATGGAGCCTCTAACAAAACATGAATGACCGAGGTGTGTGCAGGGTACGAGGAACTGTACAGAACATCACAGATAAACACAGTAACACCCAGACTAGAGAAATATCCCTTATCCTGAGCTAATAGAGACATTTCTAAAATATTGTGGTAACTTTGTATCTAAAACCTAGATAAGATGCTGCGATGGAAAAGGTTAAAGAATCCCCACTGCCTACCTTGCTTTTCTGTGTAGTAAACGTTGAACAATACAAGAAAACTCTTTCTTATAGTAGACATTGAGACTTTACAAACAGGACGTCATCCATTCGGCAACATGTAAGTATGAGATCATTTCTAAGACTCTCTTTATTGTAATGTAATCAGTGGTTTTATTAACCTATCAGCATAAATTAAAATATTCTAAATCAGGAGCGAAAGTTTTCGAGACAGCGGTGAGGCGTCCCCGTGTGGGCTCATGGATGCGCCTTATTTTGGGCAACAGAGCTGATACTAGATGTCAGTTTGAGCAGCCTCGGACTGGCCTGCCGGCCAGCCGGGCTATAGACCGGTAGGCCCGGCCGCGGTTAAGCTCCGCCCCCTTTTGATGCAATGTGATAAACAGTCCGAATAACATTAACAGTCTGCCTGTCAGCTATCGTACGGAACGTATAGGGCATGGAGACTGATCCTGATTAATAATTAGGTTTAAAGATGCCCTAGTCTAGGGAATCTTTAAACCTAATTACTAATCAGGATCAGACTCCATGCCCTATACGTTCCGTACGATAGCTGACAGGCAGACTGTTAATGTTATTCAGACTGTTTATCACATTGCATCAAGAGGCTATGCAAATTAAGGAACCACAGTAGTTTCTTTTCAATTCAGCCACTATTGAGAAGCAACCTCTCCGTTCCTTATGTGTTTGAATAGCATCCAACAAGCAGATCCCTAACGTTATCTAGTCTGCTAATTATGTTGACTTAAGAGGTTTCCTACGGAACAATTCTTAGCTTGGTTTTGAGAGTTAATTATCAGTGGGAGTTAATTCACTTTATATGTTTTTGGATTTTATTATTTCGCAAGCCTTTCAGAATTAAGAGGAGTACACATGTTTTCCATGTAACAATAAAAGTTATGTTTTATTCAATTATCCAATTAATCATCTATAGATTCTGAGTGCCCCTTTTTTCATGTCCTTCCTGTCTTTATCAATAGTGTCACAGGTTATCCAACCCTGATCTAGTGGGACAATCCTGATTTTTGGTGACTGTTCTGCCCAATCTAAGGGGCAGGTCAACACTGTGTATTCTTTATACACACACACTGCATTCTTTATATACTACACTAAGGTGCTAGCTGTCCTTCGTGGACTGACCACTCCCCCTCTAGTGTCTGGTCCCGCCTCTATGACTGACCACACACCCTCTGGTGGGCCCCTAGTGTTGCAGTCCCCCGGTGGGCCCTTCATGCCCCAGTCCGACACTGAGTTTGAGAACCGAGATTATTAAAATGTGGTAGGGGAGACGCCGCGTCTCTAGAGGGCAGCCCCTGCCTGGCAGAGGGGCACACCGCCATTTCCACTCCGCACAAGGACTTTGCAGTAGCTGGGAACTGGCAGAGATTGCGCCGCGTCCTATACTTGGGGCCTCCATATTGCTCTTTGGCGGAAAAGCACATTAGCAGGGCCCCCTTACAAAACACTTTACATACACACAGTGGCCACCTGTGCTGAAGACAGGGCCACGTCCCTACACTGTCATGATTAATAGAAGCCAAATATGAGAACAGGGGCTGGCTGGCAAATTACAGCCCAGTAGGGGCAAGACTCGACTCAGCAGCCTATTAGGAACATTTTTAAGGAATAATAAAAAAGCAGGTGGCCCCAGTGACCCAGCCCAAGTTAGATCACTATGGGCCGGCCCAGTGGGTAAAATGCCCCCTGCGCAGCCACTCCCTGTATGAGCGTAAAAAGTAAAATGTTTATGTGATTCTAATGTGTGGTAGTAAAGGTTTAGGGGGTTGGACTTTAATGTGAATTTTACAGTTGTGCACAGTCCCCTCTAATGATCTCTGCGCACGTAGCTGCTTCTCTAAATACGGACCCAACTCCCAAGACTGGAGAGCAGTCCTGCAACCAGCAGTGCACTGGGAGGACTATCAAGGCGCATTACTGCAAAACCAGGGTGTTTAGACGAGCATAGACAAACCAAGGGGGGGGGGGGTTTCTTAGTGCCCTGAAAACCCCCCTAGAAGCCTGGGGCACTGTATAATTGAGGTGGCTGGACCCTGCTACCGCTTCACACGGCTCTGCTTGCTCATGTATATTATGGGGATAGGAAGAGTTGGAGAGCAGCCAAGCACTGTCTAATATTATAGCCACGCCCCCATGCATGCTGGTCACGCCCACTGGCGGCGTAGTGTGGAAACCCCCCTCTATAAATCCTGCGTTTGCCCCTGACGTGCACATATCTGTCCCGTAAAAGCAGGTATAATCGGAAGACAGCAAAACATATAAATAACAATAAATTAAAATATATAAATTGTTTCCTCTGCAAAAGTCTAACTTGCTAGTTCTTACTGTATAATAGCTTAACTGATGATTAAAATGCCATCCTTTGTCTTTTACAGTGTTCACTACTGATATATATAATTGGTAGCCTGAGAATCAATAGTACAACCAAACTAAGTGTATTAAATGTTACTGTGTTCTATAAATACTTACATTTTAGTTATTTAATTTTTCACCTGCCTATGCAATCTCCTTTGATGAGAGAGACAGATTGAGAAAGCATTTAAGCAGCTTAGAAATATATATCGCCTCTGCTACTGTAGCTATAGAGTGGGGGCAAACAACAAGTAGTTATAGTCCTTTTGATATTTTAAAGGCCTTGATGAACATGGGGAACACTCGTCTGTAACCTAGGGCTAGATTTACTAAGCTGCGGGTTTGAAAAAGTGGGGATGTTGCCAATAGACTTACAGCGCTGGGGTCATGAGTTCAATTCCCGACCATGGCCTTATCTGTGTGGAGTTATATGTTCTCCCCGTGTTTGCGTGGGTTTCCTCCGGGTGCTCCGGTTTCCTCCCACACTCCAAAAACATACTGGTAGGTTAATTGGCTGCTAACAAATTGACCCTAGTCTGTGTGTGTGTGTCTGTGTGTGTGTGTGTGTGTGTGTTAGGGAATTTAGACTGTAAGCTCCATTGGGGCAGGGACTGATGTGAGTTCTCTGTACAGCGCTGCGGAATTAGTGGCGCTATATAAATAAATGGTGATGATAATGATGATGATTGATTAGGAGTGAAGTTATATGACATACCTCTGATGTCATGTTCTCTTAGGAATGACTTATAACACTGACATTTGCTATCAATAAGTGATGAAATAGCAGTGGAAACAGTATACACTGAGATAGTCTGAGCAGCGCAGAGAGACAGGAAATAATGACTGGTTTAACAAGAGCTGAGGGTATGAATATAAGAAGCTCTGTATTTATGACTATGAGTGATGTGACGATTCACCGCTGTCCGTTTACATAGTTCTTGTGCTGACAGGCTCTATATATTCTGCTGATAAACTGTCTTTCTGCACTGCTGATAAATGTGGTGGAGAGTTCCCAATGTGTAGGAATGTTCTTTTATATCTTGCAACATAATGTTGGATTTAGACCATGTGTGCACTTTATTAAAGCTGTTAGAAATTAGTTTATTGTATCACAATGGGATTTAAAAAAAACCAATAAGGTAGACCTTGCTAGGAGAGATTGCACCTGGCTAACGTTGGAAGCCATAGCGAGGCCTACAGACTATCCCAACTGTCTAACTACACAGACGAGAGCAGCCAGAAGAACAGAAGGGACATTACTAACCTCATAATATAGAACAATAGAGGGGAAGAAAAAAACTGCTCTGGTAGATATAATATATGGGGAGAGGGTGTTACCGGCCTTGTCAGCTGCAGAAAAATATATATACTAATTAAATAGTCTGGAATAGGTCTATATAAATGTAGATGGAGGCTGCTTATACTAAATTATTAAATAAAGGACTAACAAATGTTAGAATCAAAAGGGGGGACAGCGATGTCATCAGGGGAACGGGGCAGAATGGGGGAGACAGCGATGTCATGAGGGGGATGGGGCAGAATGGGGGAGACAGCAATGTCATGAGGGGGATGGGGCAGAATGGGGGAGACAGCGATGTCATCAGGGGACGGGGCAGAATGGGGGAGACAGCAATGTCATCAGGGGACGGGGCAGAATGGGGGAGACAGCGATGTCATCAGGGGGACGGGGCAGAATGGGGGAGACAGCGATGTCATCAGAGGACGGGGCAGAATGGGGGAGACAGCGATGTCATCAGGGGACGGGGCAGAATGGGGGAGACAGCGATGTCATCAGAGGACGGGGCAGAATGGGGGAGACAGCAATGTCATCAGGGGACGGGGCAGAATGGGGGAGACAGCGATGTCATCAGGGGGACGGGGCAGAATGGGGGAGACAGCGATGTCATCAGGGGGACGGGGCAGAATGGGGGAGACAGCGATGTCATCAGGGGGCGGGGCAGAATGGGGGAGACAGCGATGTCATCAGGGGGACGGGGCAGAATGGGGGAGACAGCGATGTCATCAGGGGGACGGGGCAGAATGGAGGAGGCAGAGATGTCATCAGGGGAACGGGGCAGAATGGGGGAGACAGCGATGTCATCAGGGGGACGGGGCAGAATGGGGGAGACAGCGATGTCATCAGGGGGACGGGGCAGAATGGGGGAGACAGCGATGTCATCAGGGGGCGGGGCAGAATGGGGGAGACAGCGATGTCATCAGGGGGACGGGGCAGAATGGGGGAGACAGCGATGTCATCAGGGGGACGGGGCAGAATGGGGGAGACAGCGATGTCATCAGGGGACGGGGCAGAATGGGGGAGACAGCGATGTAATCAGGGGGACGGGGCAGAATGGGGGAGACAGCGATGTCATCAGAGGACGGGGCAGAATGGGGGAGACAGCGATGTCATCAGGGGACGGGGCAGAATGGGGGAGACAGCGATGTCATCAGGGGGACGGGGCAGAATGGGGGAGACAGCGATGTCATCAGGGGGACGGGGCAGAATGGGGGAGACAGCGATGTCATCGGGGGACGGGGCAGAATGGGGGAGACAGCGATGTCATCAGGGGACGGGGCAGAATGGGGGAGACAGCGATGTCATCAGGGGGACGGGGCAGAATGGAGGAGGCAGAGATGTCATCAGGGGAACGGAGCAGAATGGGGGAGACAGCAATGTCATCAGGGGGACGGGACAGAATGGGGGAGACAGCGATGTCATCAGGGGGACGGGGCAGAATGGGGGAGACAGCGATGTCATCAGGGGACAGAGCAGAATGGGGGAGACAGCGATGTCATCAGGGGACGGGGCAGAATGGGGGAGACAGCAATGTCATCAGGTGGACGGGGCAAAATGGGGGAGACAGCGATGTCATCAGGGGACGGGGCAGAATCGGGGAGACAGCGATGTCATCAGGGGACGGGGCAGAATGGGGGAGACAGCGATGTCATCAGGGGAACGGGGCAGAATGGGGGACACAGCGATGTCATCAGGGGGATGGAGCAGAATGTGGAGACAGCGATGTCATCGGGGGACGGGGCAGAATGGGGGAGACAGCGATGTCATCAGGGGACGGGGCAGAATGGGGGAGACAGCAATGTCATAAGGTGGACGGGGCAAAATGGGGGAGACAGCGATGTCATCAGGGGGATGGAGCAGAATGTGGAGACAGCGATGTCATCAGGGGACGGGGCAGAATGGGGGAGACAGCAATGTCATCAGGTGGACGGGGCAAAATGGGGGAGACAGCGATGTCATCAGGGGGATGGAGCAGAATGTGGAGACAGCGATGTCATCAGGGGACGGGGCAGAATGGGGGAGACAGCAATGTCATCAGGTGGACGGGGCAAAATGGGGGAGACAGCGATGTCATCAGGGGACGGGGCAGAATGGGGGAGACAGCGATGTCATCAGGGGACGGGGCAGAATGGGTGACACAGCGATGTCATCAGGGGGATGGAGCAGAATGTGGAGACAGCGATGTCATGAGGGGAATGGGGCAGAATGGGGGAGACAGCGATGTCATCAGGGGGATGGAGCAGAATGTGGAGACAGCGATGTCATCAGGGGGACGGGGCAGAATGGGGGAGACAGCGATGTCTTTGGGGGACGGGGCAGTATGGGGAGACAGCGATGTCATCGGGGGACGGGGCAGAATGGGGGAGACAGCGATGTCATCAGGGGAACGGGGCAGAATGGGGGAGACAGCGATGTCATCAGGGGGACGGGGCAGAATGGGGGAGACAGCGATATCATCAGGGGGACGGGGCAGAATGGGGGACACAGCGATGTCATCAGGGGGATGGAGCAGAATGGGGGAGACAGCGATGTCATCAGGGGACGGGGCAGATTTGGGAGGCAGGGAAAGCTGGAAAGGAGAGGGAGCAGAATAGGCGAGAAGTCCTCTGGGTGTTGATTAACATTTTGCAGTTCAGAAGGAGGAACGTGAAGAACATGGGATGCAGCAATAGACATAAGACACCCAAGTGGTAGAAAGTACAGAACATGGCAGGACACTCTCCTCATTACTGCGGGTTTGACATGTACGACGTTTCTTCTTTGTCTCTGGCTGATTATAAAGATGCAGCCGCACTAATTTGTTTTATAAAAACGGTTCTTTATTATATCCTGATTGTTTTGGGCTGTGCAGTAGAAGAAATCTGCCTCTAGTTTAAGACTTGTAATCCAGAATGTTACCATATGTGAGGGCAGCAGTGCATGATAAGTGACTAATACAATTTACAAAACAAGCATGAAAGCGTCCAACATCCTCTGAGCTCTCAGCCAGGGCCTCAGCTGTACAGTAACAGACAGCTGGCACTCTCATAGACTTGTAATCTGTACTCTCATAGACAGCCGGCACTCTCACACATAGACTTGTAATCTGCACTCTCATAGACAGCCGCAGTGGCGCACGCAGGGGGGGGTTTCTGGTAGAGATGAGCGGGCTCGGATTCCGCTAATCCGAGCCCACCCGAACAGTGCGGATCCGAACGGGATCCGAGCACTGTTCGGATATTTCCGGCGGGCAAAAAAATGAAAACGAGGCTCTGTCGTCCAAGTCTCGCGTCGAATCTCGCGAGGGGTGGGAGGGAGGGCCCAGAACAATTCCATCTTGTACCTCTTTTTTTGGCATTATGTGCTCAAGCTACCTCGGTGCAACCTTTTGGCCTAAAAACAATATTGTGAGGTGTTCAGAATAGACTGGAAATTAGTGGAAATGATTGTTATTGAATGTTATTGAAGTTAATAATAGCGTAGGAGTGAAAAAAAACCACAAAACTGGTTTTTAGCACTTTTTATGTTTTTTTCAAAATAAATCCGAACCAAAACCTTTCGTCAGGTGTTTTGCGAAACAAATCCGAACCCAAAACCTCAAGCAAATCCGAATCCAAAACACAAAACACGAGACACCAAAAGTGGCCGGTGCACATCCCTAGTTTCTGGGTCTCCAGAAACCCCCCCCCCCCTCCGCTAAAAAGTGCCATACATGTCGGCACTGTAGTATACAGCAGCCGCGGCGCTGTCTAAGAAGTGTCCGCGGCGGTGCTGTATTGTATACAGCACCGCCGCGGATGCTTCTTTGACAGCGCCGCAGCTGCTGTATACTACAGTGCAGCCGAAACGGCGCTGGCGCGCATGCTCGGCAGGTCTCTAGAATTAATTTTTTTTCCGGGGGCGGAGGAAACCCCCCCTGACAAATCCTCCGTGCGCCCCTGAGCCGGCACTCTCATAAATAGACTCGTAATCTG
This sequence comes from Mixophyes fleayi, assembly GCF_038048845.1. Lineage (NCBI taxonomy): Eukaryota > Metazoa > Chordata > Amphibia > Anura > Limnodynastidae > Mixophyes > Mixophyes fleayi. Next base: position 9,324,832 of record NC_134409.1, read on the forward strand.
CACTCTCATACATAGACTCGTAATCTGTACTCTCATAGACAGCCGGCACTCTCATACATACACTCGTAATCTGCACTCTCATAGATACACTTGTAATCTGCACTCTCATAGATACACTTGTAATCTGCACTCTCATAGACAGGCGACACTCTCATACATACACTCGTAATCTGCACTCTCATAGACAGCCGGCACTCTCATACATACACTCGTAATCTGCACTCTCATAGATACACTTGTAATCTGCACTCTCATAGACAGGCGACACTCTCATACATACACTCGTAATCTGCACTCTCATAGACGGTCGACACTCTCATACATACACTCGTAACCGGCACTCTCATACAAAGACTCATAGGGCCTGATTCATCAAGACATATATCTGCAGATTGTGAGCGTAGAGTACACAAGATCACTCTGTGCATGTCCAGAACCAGGACATACGTCCGTGAACGCAGCCCTGTCTGCTCCGTCTTGGTACGCAAAGGACTCTTTTTACAGGCTACGATTTCGTGGAGTGAACTGGGTGGAGAAGGGACATTTTGCAGTAGCGAATTTACAGTAAGGACGTGCCAAACTGAAGTGCACACAACCACGTCTGAATCCAGCTCTGGGCATGTCAAAGATACTTTGTTTTTATGCCGTATCTCTTGCTCCAGCTACAGTGCTAGTCTAGTAGTGATGACAGTCACATATGCACGTTAGAACTGGTGGTAATCGTTTTCACAATTACCACCATTCCGACACCGAGGAGTCCTACACTTACACTCCGAATGTGTGAAAAAACGATTTAAATATAAGCAGACTTACATCCATACCAACGCTGTAGATCTCCGATCGCAGCAGGATGCTGACCGTGCCCGTCACTAGACTTTGACGTCATTGCGACCTCACTTTTGATTTAAAGCGGCAATGTCAGGTTAAGTGTTTAAAACACTTGAAGCCTTTGAGAGTAGATGCTAACATGATGGAACGTGGAAGATCGTTCCACAGCTGGGGAGCAGGGGGGCAAAGTCCTGGAGACGGGAGTGAGAAGAGGTGATCAGTGACGTAGAGAGGCGGCGGTCACAGGCAGAGCGGAGGGGGCGGGTAGGAGTGAAGGTAGATATGAGATTGGAGATATAGGGAGGGGAAGATTGATTAAGAGCTTTAAAGGTGAGAGTGAGGAGTTTACATTTAATTCTGTAGGCCAGGGGGAGCCAATGTAGTGACCGTTGAAGGGAAACTGCAGAGACAGAGCGGTGGGAGAGAAAAATGAGGCTGCAGCAGCATTGAGGATAGACCTAAGAGGGTCAAGGTGAGAATCAGGTAGGCCAGAGAGAAGGAGGTTACAGTAGTCAAGGCGAGAGATAACAAGCGAGTGAACAAGGGTTTTCGTGGCTTCTGTGGTGAGAAAGGGGCGTATCTTGGATATATTCCGAAGGTGGAAGTAGCAGGATTTTGAGAGGGACAGAATGTGAGGTTTGAAGGAGAGGGAGGAATCAAGGATGACCCCGAGGCATCGGACTGGAGGGACAGAAACGAGGGTAGTGTTATTAACAGAAATAGAGAGGGGGGAGGTGGGAGAGTCCATTAAGGGGGGAAGACGAAAAGTTCAGTATTGGAAATATTGAGTTTAAGGAAGCGTTGGAACATCCAAGATGAGATGGTCGAGAGACAGGAGGAGACACCAGACAATAAGAAAGGGGAGAGGTCAGGGGATGAAAGATAAATTTGGGTATCATCAGTATAGATGTGGTACTGGGGGCCAAAGGAGTGGATGAGAACACCTAGGGAGGAGGTGTAGAGGGAGAAAAGCAGGGGGCCAAGAACGGAACTTTGGGGAACGCCAACAGGTAAGGAAAGAGGGGGGGATGTAGAGTCATGTGTAGAGACTGAGAAGGAGCGGTTGGTGAGGTAAGAGGAAAACCAGGAGAGGTGTTACAGAGGTCTATAGATTTGAGAGTTTGCAAGAGGAGTGCGTGGTCAACGGTATCGAAGGCAGCAGAGAGGTCAAGAAGGATAAGAAGGGAGTAGTGTCTTTTGGATTTAGCGAGGAGAAGGTCATTAGTGACCTTAGAGAGGGCAGTTTCGGTGGAGTGGAGGGGGCAAAAACCGGATTGGAGCGGGTCAATGAGTGAGTGAGAAAAGAGAAAGGCGGTGAGACGGTTGTAGACAACCCGTGCAAGGAGTTTGGAGGCAAAAGGAAGAAGCGAAATAGGGCTGTAATTAGAGAGAGAGGCTGGATCAAGGGATGGTTTCTTGAGTATGGGGGAGACAAGAGCATGTTTAAAACAGGAGGGGAAGATTCCAGGGGAGAGGGATAGGTTGAGTAGGTGGGCAAGGTAAAAATGTAATTGTTTTAGGACTACAACTGATGATCTATAACCAATTCATGTAACTATATTGCAGACCTGGATCCCCTGACCGAACAGCCCGGATTATCATGCATTCAAGAGCCTACTTATTGTTAGAGAGAGAATACCAGGAGCTACAGGAAGCTCAGCTATACGTAAGTAAATTGACATAATTCATGATGCAGAACATACAACAGCACTAAAGAGAGCTCTTTATCTTCAGTGTCTTTAGTATAGTAACCTGCGGTTTGTTCCCAAGACCCACTGTGATTAATAAGCTCAAATGGAAGAAGTCTGGGCCTTTGGGCCATTAAATATCATTGCTGGTGTCCGTATTCTTCTAATTGGGATTGTTGACATGAATGGCATTGCAGAGCCGTAATAAAAATTTTAACGTCTTGGGCGGGAAACAAAAAATGCCGTTCCCCCCCTAGCCCTCAATTTTAATCAAATGAACCTAAAATATTCATAAACTGCGCCCCCTTTTCAGTGTTGCGCCCTGGGCGGTCCCCCTTTCGCACAGCCCTCGTTAACGTCCCTGGGGATTTGTGACCACTTGTCTGTTGTACACATCTTAGCAGCTATTGTAAAGACACAGTATTGGGGGGAGGGGGTTCTTTGTACTTTTGTCCCCCCTAATAACATAAATGAGCAATAGACATTGCTACAGTTCAACTTTTGTACTGTCCTTCTCATCCTAAAAATGCAGGACTGCACTGGAAGAATGATTAGTGATAGAGAGGGATGAGGACTGAAAGCAGATGATGTGGTCTTGCAGCGGTAGCGGTCCTGGGTGCCCAGCTATGACCTCTATTTGCTATACCGGTACAGGGATGCTTGTTTCTCTCCCCTAGTTGTGAATGTGGACTCACCAGTATGGCCATTTTAGCAACTATTGTAGGCTTTCTAAACTGGGAGCAATGACATGTCCACACTCACTCTTGTGAGAATGTAGAAGTAGAGTAAATCCTAAACTTAATGAACAGAGCACGCTAGTGCTTTTGTGGCAACCAGAAAGGGAAAGTGGAACTGGACATGAAAGAAAAGGGGCATAAACTAAGAGAGGGGTACATAAAAGACAAGGGTGGTTACACATGAGGAACAAGAGACAATGGGGAAATATTGAGGGTCATGACATGAGACAGGAGGTATCAGGTGTACGGGAGGAGACCGGAGGTATTAGGTGTACGGGGGGAGACAAGAAGTTTGCTGATGAGATTGGTGTTAGATGTGGGATGTTTATGTGTGAGGTATATGTTTATTAATGGTCAGGAGATGCCAGAGGCACCATAGCTTGTAATGTGAACTTTAGCTACCATTCATTGTACAATGATTGGCGTTTTTTGTGTTAAGATGATAACTGAGTCTGTACAAATCCTAAGGATAATGAGGGTAGTAGTCGGCCAGCATCTGTAAAACACATGTTGGCCACCCTTGCGCAACGCCTTCTCTTAAGTTCTATAATCAGCCCTCGTTGTATATTCTGCTAGATTTGAAACGTTACCAAAGTTTCTGAGATCTGCGTTATGTGCCAAGATAACATTGGTTTATTTTTTTACCACTGTGGAGTTACACATTAGGTTTGCAGATTTTGGCTTAGAAAAATCACAGATATTCGGAAGCAACACGCATTTTGTTCAGCTGCGCTCAGCACACGAGGGAGAAATCAGTTGTTCATTGTTACATGTAATGTTACATCGAAGCCATCTCTAACATGTAACATACTTGTATTTTAGGGAATCTCCGTCATGCCAGCAGCTGACAACTTTCTAAAATGGATAGCCACGGTGCAAGGACTGAAAGACTCACTATGGGAAGGTTTGTGTGAAAAATGGTTTTTCAAACTTATTGGACCTGACGCAACTTAAAAAATAAAAGTTTATATTCAAATCTGAGCAGATCTCGAGAAGCGTTTAGATATAAATCTGGGTATAAGTTCATTCTGCCTAAATATTATTTCCTGCATGTTCACAGACACTCTGTCCTGCCCCTTAAGTCATAGACAGACGTAAATGTCATTTGCATTCGGACGTAAATTGCATGAAATTGTGCTCATTAGGGTAAAAGCCATTTCTGAGCATGTGAAGTGCAGAATCACGTGAGTTACACTACGAAGATGAATCAGGTCCATTGTTTTCTAGCGGTGCAAATGTACTCAAAGTGTGAAAGTATATATTATCTGAACTAGGATGGAGCATGACTTTCTGAAGAATGTCAAAATTAGCCCGATCTGAGGATTGTATCTACGTTCTGTATCCGATATATAATTATAAAGTTGACGCAACCATCCTTTTGGGGGTTTTTTTGGAAGTTTCGCCGGAGGCTCCGGCAAAGGCTGCCGCCGGAAATATTTTTTTACAAATAGAAACAACCCATAGGGCTTTTCACCTATTGATAAATAGACCCCTTAGAATTAATCTGCGTAAGTCAGGAAAAGCTAAGGCCGCGGGGTAGAACATACTGTCCTTAGTACACTTACACAATGTAGGATACGATCCTGAGGTTATTATTTTAGAAAGAGAATGAATTTCTAAACCTGCCAACAAAAGTAAAAAAAATGTTTCTGACCCAACCTAAATCCCGCAACACCCTAATAAAATATGTTTTCTTTTGTTTTTCATTTCGCCCAGGGGCTATTCTGCAAATTAACATGACGTACACAGAAGAATATAACTATCGGCCTCCAAGCATAATATTTAATACCATCCCGTTCCATCCAAATGGTAAGGAAATCACAATTACGTTCTGAACCGAGTACTAATGAACGGCTTTATCAGATTATTCTGCCTGAGTCCTGTCCAACTTCTCTGCTCTTAACAAAACAATGGCTGGACACCAGCTATAATATAAAAGGTTTTTTTAAGTGATATTATTATAATCATCCACAAAGGGTCGATTTATGTCTGTGCAAAGAGGGAATTGGTTCTAGTATAAGTATCCCCCCCAACCGGCCAAAATCGAATCAATCGACTTTTGATCGTTTTTTACAATCACTGATAGATTTATTTTATTCATTGATGCCGTAATCAAGCGGAATGTTGGGGTTTAAATGTTTTGTGACCCATCATTACTAAAACCGGCTTTCCTCCTTATATAATGATAGGGTTTTTTAAACATAAAAGTTTAGTTTATTACATGGAATAAATGCCATAAAGGTTTTGTAATCCATAGCAACCAGAGATCAGCCTATGGCCGCGGTAATTGTGTATTTGTTACATTGTTTAATAATTTCTCTGTTTTATTTGGTTCTTGCTGCTTTTTTGTCCTTTTTTGTGTTTTCCTCCTGCGACACATCACACGATTTCTCCTGGAAACATGATGTCATTTAGTTTAAATAGCATACTTACCTACACTCCCGGAATTTCAGGAAGGCACCCGAATTTCAGGGAATCCTCCCAGAGTCCCGGGAGAGCAGGCATTCTCCTGGACGTGATGGAGGCGAGGCTTAATGACGTAAATTTGTGTCATCAAGCCCCATCCCGCTTTGAAATGCTGTGAATTTTAGCATTTCTTAGCAGGGGGGTGGGGCTACAGTGACGCAATAGCGTCCCCCTCCTTCTACCCCGTCACATGACCTCTGCTCCAGGATCAGAGGTCTGTTATATAGTCGCCACAATAAAACAAAAAAAATACAATAAAAAAAGCAAAACGAACAACACATTTCTTTATTTTTTCAGATTCTGCTGTAAATAATGAGATAAAAAACAGATTTTAAAAAACGCAATGCAGAAAACACCGTTTTTTGCCCAGTACACCATTAATAGTAATGGAGTTCATCTTTGCATGCATTTTTTATTACAAAAACACTGAAAAAGCATATAAAAAAAGGATCGGTCTGCCAGTGGCCTAACTAGCCCCAGACTGATCAAGGCTGATATATGATATATATATTGATATATATCTTATCTGTTCATGTACTACAACTATTACTGTATTTTATGGTTGTTCAGGTGTTTGTAACTATAGAGCCGTAACTAGGGCTGTGCGATAGGGGCAACCGCCTAGGGCGCAACACTGAAGGGGGGCGCAGTTTATGAATATTTTAGGTTCATTTGGTTAAAATAGAGGGCTAGGGGGGTGCGGCATTTTTCTCTCTCTCCCCAGGTGCTAAAATTTTAAGTTACAGCTCTGTGTAACACTCAATTATCTGTCTGCATTGTAAAACGCTCCAGTGCATGTGCAGTGAAGCCCCACTTGGGCTTTCAGCTCACATACGCCAGGCCCGCCCTATGCCCAGAATTTCGGAGAGTTGGATTCTTCAACAGATGGTCTAACATCGTCAAGCTCCTCTTACTGTTACTTCTCTGCCGATGGTCAGATTGCCTAGTTATCACTCCTCGTTTCCTGCTCGTCCATGTGTAACCAATTTTAAAGTGGGCGGAGATAGAACAATCTATAACCAATCAGATAATCAGAAAGCTGAGAATCAGACTGGGGTCTCCATTGTTGGTCAGTGTCTTGAATTACTGGGCATCTACTTCTCACTGGATGTTAGTACAGCTCTTCTGCTTTTTATTTTCCACTCTAGAACATTAAGGGCTAGATTTACTAAGCTGCGGGTTTGAAAAAGTGGGGATGTTGCCTATAGCAACCAATCAGATTCTAGCTGTCATTTTGTAGAAAGCACTAAACAAATGAAAGCTAGAATCTGATTGGTTGCTATAGGCAACATCCCCACTTTTTCAAACCCGCAGCTTAGTAAATCTAGCACTAAGGGTCATTTACTAACCGAACAAAGTGCAGACCTGGAGTGTATCAAGCTGCGTGGCCACTTCCTCCTGGGAAATCAATCTGCGCCCAGCTTTGCAGACACACCGGGAAGTGAGCACGGTATAAAATGGGAAATGTGGTTTAAAAGCCCAAACGCTTTACGATCACCGCCCCTATCAATCATGTAAACGTCCGTTTTATTCCTACAATATTACTTAATTTCTTGGGTAAATGAATCATGGGATTGAGAGGACATCTGAAGTGCATTTCTTACATGTGGCACTACTGTGTATTTGAAGACTTTTATTAGACTGGTTGAAAGGCGCTGTAGATTTTTTTGATGTGGGACAGAAAATGTAAAAAAACGCCAAATAGTTCTCTGTTTGTAACAGACAGGAAATAATGTGGTTTCACGTAAGGAGACCAAGTTTGTTTGATGCAAATGGCTCTTCCCACTCTATGGCATGTGCCTTAGGCATTATCAAATTAGCTGTTGGTGAGGGGCAGGATTACTGTGACATTGACGTCATGTGATCATTCAGAGCCAATGTACTGAAAGCTGGCAGCCGGATGATGTCACAGGAAGTTTCTCAGGTGCACACGGAGCATGCTCCTGCCAGTACATGGGCGGATCACTCTCTCATTAATATTCATTATCATTATTAGGCTGTAGGTCCCAAATTACTTCCCCACTGATGATCCAGTGGTGCTGTGATCTCATGCCATATACTCAGTAGTATACTGTTATACAAAAACCTACACTGTGATGTCTTGTATTATATATTGCAGTACCAAATGGGAGGGAGAGTAAGTAAATTGTTCCAGGGAAGCCGCTACCAATACATATTGTCATGAAGGTGACTGAGATGAGCGATACAAATATATATTTATATATATATATATATATATATATATATATATATACATATATATATATATATATATATATATCTATATATATATATATATATATATATATACATACATACACACACAATGGAAATATATTTGATATAGAACTAATTCAAACCAGGGGGTAAATGTATGAACATGCGGGTTCTTCAACACCCGCGTGTTCTGCGATTAAATTTCAAGCGGCGCTGCATGCGGGTTCCTCAACACCCGCGTGTTCAGCATGTTCGGCAATTAAATTTCAAGCGGCGCTGCATTGTAAAGGGAAGTTTCCTTTTACAAGGGAGCGCCGCTTGAAATTTAATCGCCGTACACGCTGAACACGCGGGTGTTGAAGAACCCGGATGTTCATACATTTACCCCCAGGTATTTACAAATAAAGCCAAATATTACAACAAATGAACTAATCAACATTTACAACATAAAGACATAAATCATTATTCCTAATTGCCTTGCTAAATAAAAACTATACTCATGTAAAGTTGATTATGTGGAACATTCCAAAAACCATGAAAATATAATCTGTAGATACATACAAATTAAATCTTGAAATAAGAACCACACAGATGGTCAAACCAAAACTGCCAAGTTTTTATACTGCTGTCAATGTTATATTCATTAATAGCCGCTAGTCTCTATCGGAGACAGACCTGAATTCTTCTATAATTAGATTTTTTTAAAAAAAAAACATGTCTAAGCTGTGAAATTAATTTATAGTCTTATATATTTCATTTGACTTTTAGGCAAGGGATTGCATGTTTTAAGAGTTCAGATATAGTTTTATTTTCAGACATTGACTTGCAATCCAAAATCAGATCACCAAGGTATTAATGTAACTCCCAACAGTCCCAGGTTAGACCGGACAGTCCCGATTTAAGGATTCTGTCCCGCTATCCCTACCATTGTCACTTTAGTCCCACTAGCTGGAATGTTGTGAGCTATATCCCGCTCATTGCTACTTTGCACTGGTGCGCACAGCAATGCATGGGAGTTTTTAGGGGAGAGGAGGGGGGGTAGAGTGGGCCTAGGTCTTCAGTACCCCCTGTGTGAGCCCATGTGCCATTGTTTTGGTAGCTATGACTTCTTTCGTGCTGATCCCATATTTTTAAAAGTTGGGAGGTATGTTGTATTACTGCAGCTTCATGACATTGGTCTGGGGTGAGGTAGAATTAGACCTGATATGTCTACTAGGAGACAAGTCTAAAGGAGGATCTGGACCTCCTACACATTATTATCATGTGTTCATTCACGACAGACCTCCTACATACTATTATCATGTGATATTCACAACAGACCTCCTACATACTATTATCATGTGATATTCACAACAGACCTCCTACATACTATTATCATGTGATATTCACAACAGACCTCCTACACACTATTATCATGTGATATTCACAACAGACCTCCTACATACTATTATCATGTGATATTCACAACAGACCTCCTACATACTATTATCATGTGATATTCACGACAGACCTCCTACATACTATTATCATGTGATATTCACAACAGACCTCCTACACACTATTATCATGTGATATTCACAACAGACCTCCTACATACTATTATCATGTGATCATTCACAACAGACCTCCTACATACTATTATCATGTGATCATTCACAACAGACCTCCTACATACTATTATCATGTGATATTCACAACAGACATCCTACATACTATTATCATGTGATCATTCACAACAGACCTCCTACATACTATTATCATGTGATATTCACAACAGACCTCCTACATACTATTATCATGTGATATTCACAACAGACCTCCTACATACTATTATCATGTGATATTCACAACAGACCTCCTACATACTATTATCATGTGTTCATTCACAACAGACCTCCTACATACTATTATCATGTGATATTCACAACAGACCTCCTACATACTATTATCATGTGATATTCACAACAGACCTCCTACACACTATTATCATGTGTTCATTCACAACAGACCTCCTACATACTATTATCATGTGATATTCACAACAGACCTCCTACATACTATTATCATGTGATATTCACAACAGACCTCCTACATAATATTATCATGTGATCATTCACAACAGACCTCTTACATACTATTATCATGTGATATTCACAACAGACCTCCTACATACTATTATCATGTGATATTCACAACAGACCTCCTACATACTATTATCATGTGATATTCACAACAGACCTCCTACATACTATTATCATGTGATATTCCCAACAGACCTCCTACATACTATTATCATGTGATATTCACAACAGACCTCCTACATACTATTATCATGTGATATTCACAACAGACCTCCTACATACTATTATCATGTGTTCATTCACAACAGACCTCCTACATACTATTATCATGTGATATTCACAACAGACCTCCTACATACTATTATCATGTGATATTCACAACAGACCTCCTACACACTATTATCATGTGTTCATTCACAACAGACCTCCTACATACTATTATCATGTGATATTCACAACAGACCTCCTACATACTATTATCATGTGATATTCACAACAGACCTCCTACATAATATTATCATGTGATCATTCACAACAGACCTCTTACATACTATTATCATGTGATATTCACAACAGACCTCCTACATACTATTATCATGTGATATTCACAACAGACCTCCTACATACTATTATCATGTGATATTCACAACAGACCTCCTACATACTATTATCATGTGATATTCCCAACAGACCTCCTACATACTATTATCATGTGATCATTCACAACAGACCTCCTACATACTATTATCATGTGATCATTCACAACAGACCTCCTACATACTATTATCATGTGATCATTCACAACAGACCTCCTACATACTATTATCATGTGATATTCACAACAGACCTCCTACATACTATTATCATGTGATATTCACAACAGACCTCCTACATACTATTATCATGTGATATTCCCAACAGACCTCCTACATACTATTATCATGTGATCATTCACAACAGACCTCCTACATACTATTATCATGTGATCATTCACAACAGACCTCCTACATACTATTATCATGTGATCATTCACAACAGACCTCCTACATACTATTATCATGTGATATTCACAACAGACCTCCTACATACTATTATCATGTGATATTCACAACAGACCTCCTACATACTATTATCATGTGTTCATTCACAACAGACCTCCTACATACTATTATCATGTGATATTCACAACAGACCTCCTACACACTATTATCATGTGTTCATTCACAACAGACCTCCTACATACTATTATCATGTGATATTCACAACAGACCTCCTACATACTATTATCATGTGATATTCACAACAGACCTCCTACATAATATTATCATGTGATCATTCACAACAGACCTCTTACATACTATTATCATGTGATATTCACAACAGACCTCCTACATACTATTATCATGTGATATTCACAACAGACCTCCTACATACTATTATCATGTGATCATTCACAACAGACCTCCTACATACTATTATCATGTGATCATTCACAACAGACCTCCAACATACTATTATCATGTGATATTCACAACAGACCTCCTACATACTATTATCATGTGATATTCACAACAGACCTCCTACATACTATTATCATGTGATATTCACAACAGACCTCCTACATACTATTATCATGTGATATTCACAACAGACCTCCTACACACTATTATCATGTGTTCATTCACAACAGACCTCCTACATACTATTATCATGTGATCATTCACAACAGACCTCCTACATACTATTATCATGTGATATTCACAACAGACCTCCTACATACTATTATCATGTGATCATTCACAACAGACCTCCTACATACTATTATCATGTGATCATTCACAACAGACCTCCTACATACTATTATCATGTGATATTCACAACAGACCTCCTACATACTATTATCATGTGATCATTCACAACAGACCTCCTACATACTATTATCATGTGATATTCACAACAGACCTCCTACACACTATTATCATGTGATATTCACAACAGACCTCCTACATACTATTATCATGTGATCATTCACAACAGACCTCCTACATACTATTATCATGTGATATTCACAACAGACCTCCTACATAATATTATCATGTGATATTCACAACAGACCTCCTACATACTATTATCATGTGATATTCCCAACAGACCTCCTACATACTATTATCATGTGATCATTCACAACAGACCTCCTACATACTATTATCATGTGATCATTCACAACAGACCTCCTACACACTATTATCATGTGATATTCACGGTCCTACAGTTCGATAATTGCAGAAAGTTCTTTATAAATATGGAGATAAGGCTCCTGCTTGTACTCATTAACATTTGTCACTCATGCAGACATTTATAAAGCTGAGACTCCTATGTTTAGCCTCAAACTCATAGAGAACTTCCCACCCCCCTGGCTGGGTATTGGGGATACCGGCACTTGCAGTTTCACAATCAAAGATTTACACATTGTCGAGCCCTGTTCTAACATTCAGGCTAACAAATCTTCCAGCATTCAGTAATGATGTAGTGATGGATTAACAATATATATATATATATATATATATATATATATATATATATATATATATATAATATTTATTGTCAGACATTTCCATAACAGATCCCAGAAGCCTCCTTTCTAGATTTGCTTCCCTGGTTCAAACAAATGAGACAGTCTCTCTGCTAATGACTGCATTACGAAGATCCCAATCGTTCTCAGCACAAGGGTGTTGAGAGATTGCCTGAATAAGGACTGACAGGACCTACAGGGAAAAATACAGCAGTCACTCAATTATCCGTCTCTGGTGTATTGTACACCAATGTCCATCTCCATACAGTCATCCAATGCTTTCCTATGATATCTGAGAACATCACGTATAAAAGTATTTGGCCCTTAAGTATATATGTCAAATATAGGACTTCCCATATAAAACTTGTATAACGCTGTGTTATGGGAGGTATACTGGGCATCCAGATATATATATATATATATATATATATATATATATATATATATATATGTTTTAATATCTTTATATTTAATATGACTATCTATTAAGTATTGTACTGAGGCCCTTTTCTGAGCTAAGGATTGACACATGATTATATAAACTTCATAGAAGTACAATAAAGCCTGCAAGATAAACAAAATGCTTTCTTAGTGGTTTGAAATCTGGAGTCTTGGAGCTGATTTCAAACTAAGTCTAGAGATTTATAGAACGTTTTCATATATCTCTTATGAAAAACATCAGATGCCGGCTGAGCAGAACGTGCCAAGCAGAAGAATCTGTTATTAATCTGCATATTTCGATGGCAAGATGGGCTAGATAGACATTGGCGTGCCATATGATTACAATACAGATACCCGATACCCTACAACCATGAATACTGCAGGAGCAATATTGGTCTACCTCCCAGTAGCGGATGTGGTCCCTGCATTGTCACTGGTGGTTTGCACCTAAAACCTGAGGGACAGAGTCTAATGGGCACCTCAGTGTTCACCAGGGGCCACTACAATAGAGCTTAGGACGGATACTTCTCTGTAAGGGAAGTCACACAATGGAACTCTGTGCCAATGGAAGTGGTGATGGCCAATTCTTTAATTTTTTTTAAAAGAAATCGCATCTTTAGGGTGATTGATCCATGAAATTTTTAGAATGTGTCCACACTATATCCCTGTCTATTATATCAACTCAGTAAACAGACCGTCCAAGTTATAAGATTCATTTTTATACACCCTCTCTGTCCTGACTTCATGACTAAGGTTGCACTCTCATGAACATTGGTTCATCCCACAAAAAGGCTACTTCTACTGTGTCTCAGTGATGTCACTGGTTCCTAGTGAAGGGATAAGCTGCATTCTCAGTGATGTCACTGGTTCCTAGTGAAGGGATAGGCTGCATTCTCTGTGATGACACTGGCTCCTAGTGATGTGATAGGCTGCATTCAAAATGATGTCACTGGTTCCTAGTGAATGCATAGGCTGCATTCTCAGTGATGTCACTGGCTCCTAGTGAAGGGATAGGCTGCATTCTCAGTGATGTCACTGGTTCCTAGTGATGTGATAGGCTGCATTCAAAATGATGTCACTGGTTCCTAGTGAATAGATAGGCTGCATTCTCAGTGATGTCACTGGTTCCTAGTGAATGGATAGGCTGCATTCTCAGTGATGTCACTGGTTCCTAGTGAATGGATAGGCTGCATTCTCAGTGATGTCACTGGTTCTTAGTGACTGGATAGGCTGCATTCTCAGTGATGTCACTGGTTCCTAGTGAAGGGATAGGCTGCATTCTCTGTGATGACACTGGCTCCTAGTGATGTGATAGGCTGCATTCAAAATGATGTCACTGGTTCCTAGTGAAGGGATAGGCTGCATTCTCTGTGATGACACTGGCTCCTAGTGATGTGATAGGCTGCATTCAAAATGATGTCACTGGTTCCTAGTGAATGGATAGGCTGCATTCTCAGTGATGTCACTGGCTCCTAGTGAATGGATAGGCTGCATTCTCAGTGATGTCACTGGTTCCTAGTGAAGGGATAGGCTGCATTCTCAGTGATGTCACTGGTTCCTAGTGAAGGGATAGGCTGCATTCTCTGTGATGACACTGGCTCCTAGTGATGTGATAGGCTGCATTCAAAATGATGTCCCTGGTTCCTAGTGAATAGATAGGCTGCATTCTCAGTGATGTCACTGGTTCCTAGTGAATGGATAGGCTGCATTGTCATGAACATTGGTCCAGCCCACAAAGTGACTTGCTCCATTGTATGAAGCCTGTCCTGGGTCACATACCTCCTAACTTTCACCCTGTATCCTGCCATGAATAGTGAGTCATCTCCAGTTACTCACAACATGTATCCGACTCTTGTTTAAATTAAAGACAAGTAAACACGTGTGCTGTGATCATGGGTTTATCTAACCACCGGCTTGTTTCATTTATGGCAAGGAACCAAATGACTTAAACAAATGGTAATTTCTATAATCAGAGAATGAGAAACTTCCAGTCTGTATTATGTCACTTGTAGTAAAAAAAACTTGCTGAGCGGAAATTACATTTTCGGTTATGGTAAATTGGGTACAGCAGGATAATAACACTGGACAATAAGACTTGTTTTATGATAGGATAAATTATAAACTCTTTTTATTTCTCCCTCTCTGTAACGTTGAACCTGCGTTTTCCTCCTATAGTCCTATTACCAGATCCGCTTAGGGCAGCCAGTAAAGTGTTATTAGACTTGTCATAATTCCAAACTGTGACCTTAGCACATTCCAGAACACCATTAGCTCAACCCTCAGAAGGGAATTCACATCTGTCATACTTGATACTTGTTTGGACGGCGTAGCCTAATTTGTCAAAGACAAATATACATTCTCTAATATTATTTACATCCGCCATGAGGGACGCTGAGTAATATTTGACAATTCCTGTTGAGCACTAAAACAGAGGTTCATGTTGAACACCCTTCCCTGACAGAGCGAGATACAGAAAATGAAAAATACTGAGACGGAAAAGCTGCCAGATTAGAAAGCTACTGAGCGCAACTCCCCAGGAAGGCTCTCCGGGCAGCCTTAAAGTGCCCCCGTCGTCTACACCTAGAGGAGGCAGCCATTTTGAGAACGCATCCTAGGCATTCACTAAGAACTCGGGGCAGGATGATTAAAAATAAAAGCATTATAATAATCTCAGAATTTTTAATAAAGAACAATAAAATAAAATAATTACACTTATCGTTGACTAAAATATATAAAATACACTTATTTTGTTCCATTCACATGCAAGTAAACGCATTGGGGAAGCCTCCAGTGACCTCAAATCCTAGCAACACATACAAGCGTAAGGATCTGTGTGACACATATGCAAAGGCATCTTGCACAGATCCAATTACATAGGCATCATGGGGAACGATCTGGAAGGTAAAAAGACACTTCAGGGTAGATTTATCAAACTTTCTAAAAAATTAAAAGTTTAGGAGTTGTTCATAGCAACCAATGAGATTCTAGCTATAATATGTATAGAATGTGTTAGGTAAATGAGAGGTAGAATCTGACTGGTTGCTATGGGCAACAACTCCACTTTTCCTTTTTCAAAGGTTTGAAAAATCTCCCCCTTCTTATTTCTAGGTTGGAAGTCAGCTGATGACCTCACATTCATGCATCATTGGCCGACCTGACTGAAATAGATTTTAATTGTTCAGAAGGCATTACCGAACCGAATAATATGTCCAAAATCACAAATAATACTTCACTAAATATGTCCAGCATAGAATAAGATGATATTTTTCTGCCACCTTCTGGGGCTGTCGGGAATCCAGGGTTTGTGTGAGTGTGATTCGGGGCTCTGCTGGTGGCAGGTATAACTGACATGTTCTCATTTATCATTTAAGCGTTTTGTTTATATGTCAGCACCAGTTAAGACATTATCCAGTAGTTGAGAGGGAAACTATAGTGGTTTGTGAGGAAGGGAGTGGGAATAAATCATTTTAACCTTTAAAAAAGCTACTAAAGACAGAACACTGCATTCTACCTATAAATATACTGTATATATATATATATATATATATATATATATATATATATATACATACACATATTCTTCTCCTACTGCTGTCATTGCAAAACTGTCATTGGCTGCACAGTGGCTCAGGGACTTGTAGTTTCACAACACCTGGAGTGTCACAGGTTAGTCAACACTGGTCTATCGTCTCACTGTTATTAAAATGACTGAAATTTCTCTTACAGTTGATCAAACATCTGGGAAACCTTGCATTGATTTTCTGGATAGTCCAGCAGACTGGAACCCGCGGTACACAATGAGTTATATATTACTAGTGATCCAGGTAGGACACGACAGTCACTTTTAATGCCACAGCTTTTCCCTATACGTTGGGATAATTTTTTGATAAAACTTTTTGTTCCTTTTGCATCTTGTCACTTAGTCCATGCTTTCCAATCCGGTGACGGAAAACACAGTGAACCTGGACGCAGCGGACATGTTGATAAATAAACCAGCTTTGTACAGACAGGTGATTGTGGACTGTGTTAAGAACAGCAGGCAGATTGAGGGTAAGTCTTGCTGTTTTATTCTTGTATAGACAGAGCTCCATTTCTATTTAATTAGCACTTGTCGCCTTTACACGGCAGCCATTTTGTGTAATGAACCAATATTTATAAAAATGCAGCCCATCAATTCACTATGAACCTGTGACATCATTGAGACACAAAATGTATTCGTGAGAGTACAATTTATTACGAAATGCCTCAGTGATGTCATGGGCTCCTTGGGCTACAGTCTTATAAATACTGGTTCAGCACACAAAATGGCTGCCCGCACAGTATATAGGTACACTTTAAGTGATGTTACCAGATCCCAGAGAATTGATATGCTGCATTTTTAAAAATACTATTACCGTCCTCAAAATGGCTGCCTCCGTTGTGTTCATAAGGTTGATAAGTGTTTTGTAAACCTTTAAGGGGATCTGTTGTGTGGCTTTCAATGAAATATGTTTGGCCATTATTAAATGGATCATTTTCTAATTAGTCTTCATAAAAACAAAAATTAAACATAAAATTATTGAAATATATTGAAATATTGATCATCAAAAGATCAATTTTTACGCACTCCTTCGCCAGCTCCTGTCCTCATATACGAAGTTAGCTTTGCCAGTGTAGGCTTCTACTGCAGGTCTGTGTTTAAGCCAGAGGCATCACTTTCCCTGGCACATTGCTCAGCAAGACTGGTTATGGGTCAAAGCTTTTGATAAATCCCTAGAGACCTCTCATAGTTTTCTAATGATGTGGAGGATTATATACACATGAAGAATGCGCACTAAGGGGGGCAGGGGGGGGGGGTGTTTTAGAAAATAGCCAGGATATTGCGAATGTTTACCAAATTTCAAAAAGAGACCAATTAGAAAAATTATCTATTTAAAAAAACTAGTTTTAAAGTTTCACGAATGTTCTTCTAAAATAACCACATAGGTAAATAGGGTCTAATTTAGGGATGGACAGTCTTACCTAAAAGGGAACTGCAGCTAAAACATACTTGCCAACCTTTGGCAAGCTAATTCCGGGAGATCCCAGGCAGGGGGCGTGGTTGGAGGGCGGGAGGGGCGGGCGTGGTAATTTGCATCATTTTGGCTCCGTCCCCCGCGACAAAATGAGGTTTTTTTGGTGGGGCCAAAATGACACGATTCACCGCAAATCGCGTCATTTTGAGGAGCATGTTGCCATATGCGGGATATTTGCCTGCTCTCCCGGGAGCCCAGGAGTCGGGAGTCTCCCGGACATTCTGGGAGAGTTGGCAAGTATGAGCTAAAACATTTTTTCCTCTTTAACTCCGCCCTTCCTCCCCCCGACTAGGAGATCCACAGTGCGCCCCAGTCCGCTCACCCACTGAATCTCATACTCTCTAGGGTACCACCTGCCTGGCATTACATAGATGGCCATAAAACAAAAACACACTTGTCAGCGCTCATCTTTATTTTTGCAAATCACTATCAGAAAGCCAGATTTCCACCCGTCAGTAAGAAATAAGAAGACGTAAGTAAAATAACACTACAACAATAATACTCACACAAGTGTCACCCCAATTATTTTGAGATTAGGTACAGTTACGAATCCTATTTTACAATACCTGAGCTCTTTTCTTAAAGTTGCTTCCTAAGATCCCTATGTTTTTTGCTACAGCATAAAACTGACAATATAAAACAAAATACAGTCATGTTTTTTAAAAAATCGCCACTGGAAAATAATTTCAAGGGATGGAAACACTGGACTATAAAACATGATTGGAGTTAGAAGCCTTCCATATTGAAGCATTAAATAAGCACTTTCCTCATGTGCCTGCTCTTTGGCACTATTGCAGGGAGTACAGCAAAGAACCGCACACGGTTTAACCTCTTATATCATACAAGTGCCACAACGCTTTCCCTGTCTACGTGATCCTCAGGAGAGGTCAGCAGCCCATCCCGGCTTTTTGGCAGCTCTGCCGGCTGAGCTCACAGTCAGACCTCTTCTGGCACCGACAGATTTGCAAATGGATTTTGCACAAAGTCCACCAAGAGTGCAAGTAATTCTGCTTTCCTCCCCAAGATTACAGTTAAGTGTAGAACTTTCCTCTAAAAATATATGATCTGGCAAGGTCTCTCCTGGCTGATTGTTTTACTTTCAAGTTCTGTTCCCAAAAAGATATATAAAATAGAGTTTTCTGTTTGTCTTATCGTGTAACTTGCTGAAAGGAGCTCCAGGTGCTCCACCGCCTGCAAACCAGATTGCGTTAACCCTTAATCGCACAAACGCACTGCGATACCCTTTCAGGATTTGTGGTTGCAGTTCAGTTCTGAGGTCAGCAATACTTTATTTTTTTTAAAGTAACCATTCTCAAATAATACAAATTTTAAAGACTCTACTGAAACGTGGTCAAGCTTTGATTATGGAGAGACGTCAACTTGCTTCATGATGCAGAAATTTATGATTCAACTTTTGCTTTTTTTTAGCAGTCGCTACATCCAAAGAGCATCTCTGAAAAAAGGATTTGGTAATAATCACAAATGTTTAGGAATATTCTATACCTTGCCAGAACTAATGAATGTGTAAAAGACCCATAACACATGGAGGGTTAGATACATTGTCTATCACCACGTATGCAACAGTATTTGAATATGTTGTAATTACAGAACCGTCTGGTAGAGGGCGCTCTATCATCATCATTTATTTATATAGCGCCACTGATTCCGCAGTGCTGTACAGAGAGCTCACTCACATCAGTACCTGCCCCATTGGAGCTTACAGTCTAAATTCCTTAACATACACAGACAGAGAGAGAGAGACTAGGGTCAATATTAATTGCAGCCAATTAACCTACTAGTATGTTTTTGGAGTGTGGGAGGAAACCAGAGCACCCGGAGGAAACCCACGCAAACACAGGGAGAACATACAAACTCCACACAGATAAGGCCATGGTCGGGAATTGAACTCATGACCCCAGTGCTGTGAGGCAGAAGTGTTAACCACTTAGCCACCGTGCTGCCCAGAGATGCTCATACCGCTGAGTCGACAATCTAAAGTGTCAGCAAATCTGATACCACCACCCCTCCCTCCCTCTTTTACAAACATTTCAATTAGGTGTAAAATGTGCACTAAACCAGAGCAACCAATCGGAAATTTCCTTTCATTGTCTAACTTGCACTGCACAAATAAAGCTCATTTCTGATTGGTTGCTGTGGTTCTGTGCATATTTTTTACCTAAATGCAATATTAGTAAATAAACCCTAATGTAACAACCCTGGATTCTTGTTAGGGAGGGAAATGTATTTGCAACATTGACCCTATGGATTTATTATGTCCAACGCTTTTAAAAGTAATATATCGGTAATGTACACTGATTGACATTAGTTGTAGGGTCTCTGGAGGTCATTTATAAAGTGCAAAACCAGTGACTGCAAAATCAGCTTTGGGTCCAGCATGCCCTTCGGTTTGCACCTAGTTTTTCCTGCCACTGGGTTTACGGCACAAGATGGCGACATTTCCAGAGATGCGGAAATTTGAGCAGCCAAAGGGAAGGCGTTAGGAGGGCCTTGTAAAACGCTGAGTGGGTGCATGCAGGGGCGCACACAGGATTGTCAGGGGGGTCCCCCCCTGACCCCCTCAAAAAACAAAACAAAAACACGAGTGACAGCGCATGCGCAGCAGCTCCGTATCGGCAGGGCTGTCCAATACAGCACCGCCGCGGACGCTTCTTTGACAGCGCCGCAGCTGCTGTATAGGATAGTGCCGCTATGGTGGCCACTTAGTTAGCGCAGGGGGGGGGGTTTCTTGAGACTCAGAAACCCCCCCTGTGTGCGCCACTGGCATGGGCGTACGGAGGTTGGTGGAGTGTTTCAGAAACAACATTTTCTGAGAAAGATTACCGATAAAGGGATGGAGAGGGTGATTTTTTGGGGGATGTTTCTTGCACCAGTACAGATCAGCGGTCTTCTGTTCATGTTTACTGGAGCACAGTTTGCTCCTCAGGAGACAAGAAAGTTTCTAGGAGCCGACCAAGCAATGGAATAAAACTCTTCACAATCTGAAAAGTGACAGATGTAAGAAAAAGTGTCCTCATGTCCCCTCGTTCTCGTGATTCATTTACACCATCGCTGTTGTCGTCTCTGTTCCTCCTCTGCTGATCTCTCCAGCCTGCTTCATGGCAGTCGCTGTGGCCACAACTTGTCCTGCTCCGTGCACTGCAGCGAGCATGACCCCAAAGTAAAATACCGGGCACACAGCGACTCCGAGCTGGCGGGTGACCACAGAACCAAAAGCCTTCTCCAGAAGCTGAAGAGGAAGGAGGTTCAGTTAATATAAATGATCAGATTGTTTGATGCTTCCACATTGCGGTAACTTTCCTGGAATAGGTGGTTCGAGTAGACATGTCCTTCTATGGTGATAAACTACAGCTCTATGAGCGACCAAGAGGCCGAAAGGTTAAGAGCATAGTTCCAACATTTTGCAATAGTTACCAGGGACAATAGACTGCTCAGTGAGTGCTTCCAGGCTTGTGACACCCGATGATGTCCTCACAGACCTCGGGGCACTATAATTCCCATCAACCTGTTTACTGAGTTTGGTAACAAACTAATTAGCATTATAAATATTGCTAATAAATAAATATGAACTTATGAATCTCAGAGAATAACGATAGTTGCATCAAACATACATAAAGAGAGGGACGTTATTGGGACGTTGGTCATTATTTAAAAAACAGGGACATCTCCAGAGACAAAACTGTTTCTCCCACCAAACACATCACATAAGAAATTCCCTTTAAACAGACCTTTAGCCGGTAAATCATGCTGGGACTTGTTGGTCCATCGCAGTTGGCGACCTGCAGGATCCTAACTGTATCTATGTGATAACAGCCTCATTATCTCCTAGTTTATCAGCAGCTGTTACACTGTTATTACTGCAGACTACACCGCTGTTACACTGCTATTACTGCAGAATACACTGATGTTACACTGCTATTACTGCAGACTACACCGCTGTTACACTGCTATTACTGCAGAATACACTGATGTTACACTGCTATTACTGCAGACTACACTGATGTTACACTGCTATTACTGCAGACTACACCGCTGTTACACTGCTATTACTGCAGAATACACTGCTGTTACACTGCTATTACTGCAGACTACACCGCTGTTACACTGCTATTACTGCAGAATACACTGATGTTACACTGCTATTACTGCAGACTACACCACTGTTACACTGCTATTACTGCAGACTACACCGCTGTTACACTGCTATTACTGCAGACTACACCGCTGTTACACTGCTATTACTGCAGAATACACTGATGTTACACTGCTATTACTGCAGACTACACCGCTGTTACACTGCTATTACTGCAGAATACACCGCTGTTACACTGCTATTACTGCAGAATACACCGCTGTTACACTGCTATTACTGCAGAATACACCGCTGTTACACTACTATTACTGCAGAATACGCCGCTGTTACACTGCTATTACTGCAGGCTACACCGCTGTTACACTGCTATTACTGCAGAATACACTGATGTTACACTGCTATTACTGCAGAATACACTGATGTTACACTGCTATTACTGCAGACTACATCGCTGTTACACTGCTATTACTGCAGAATACATCGCTGTTACACTGCTATTACTGCAGTATACACACCTGTTACACTGCTATTACTGCAGAATACACCGCTGTTACACTGCTATTACTGCAGAATACACCGCTGTTACATTGCTATAACTGCAGACTACACTGCTGTTACTGCAGAATACACCGCTGTTACACTGCTATTACTGCAGACTACACTGCTGTTACACTGCTATTACTGCAGAATACACTGCAGACTACACTGCTATTACGGCAGAATACACTGCAGACTACACTGCTATTACTACACCGTTGTTACACTGCTATTACTGCATAATACACTGCTGTTACACTGCTATTACTGCAGAATACACTGCTGTTACACTGCTATTACTGCAGAATACACTGCTGTTACACTGCTATTACTGCAGAATACACTGCTGTTACACTGCTATTACTGCAGAATACACTGCTGTTACACTGCTATTACTGCAGAATACACTGCAGACTACACTGCTGTTACGGCAGAATACACTGCGGACTACACTGCTATTACTACACTGCTATTACTGCAGAATACACTGCTGTTACACTGTATTAATGTAGACTGTCAGAAATAGAGTATCCTGGAATGTCCCTTAACTTGTAATCTACATTTGCAGCTGGCTCAGTACAAGACGACACCAGGATAAGAAAGACACCGATCTCCGACCCGACACCTGCACCAAGGTCTGTAATACTTGTTGATTAATGAACAATTTGTGTTCTAGAAGAGATCTGTATAATTCACGCTGGACGGTATGAAGCCATCATATTACATTATAGGAAGGTCATGCTTTCCTTGCCAGACTTCCAGATCGTAGAGTACATTACAAGCTGTCTACCAGCACGAAATACGCTCCATAAAACACTTTTGGTTCCTTTCTTGGTATAGTGATGTTTTTAAGCTTCTAGTAAGCTGCAGTTTTCTGTCTTTCTTGTACTAGTATAGTGTAAAATTAGAATGATAGGGTCATATATGACTAACAGGGGATGTGTGTGTTGCTTCCATATATGTTCAGCTGCAAACTTCCCAACTATCCTGATTTAGGTGGGCATCACGGTGGCGTAGTGGTTAGCACTTCTGCCTTACAGCACTGGGGTCATGAGATCAATTCCCAATCATGGCCTTATCTGTGTGGAGTTTGTATGTTCTCCCCGTGTTTGCGTGGGTCTCCTCCGGGTGCTCCGGTTTCCTCCCACACTCCAAAAACATACTGGTTGGTAAATTGGCTGCTATCAAAAAAAATAAAAAATAAATAACTTTAGTCTCTGTGTGTGTGTGTGTATGTATGTTAGGGAATTTAGACTGTAAGCTCCAATGGGGTAGGGACTGATGTGAGTGTGTTCTCTGTTCTCTGTACAGCGCTGCGGAATTAGTGGCGCTATATAAATAAATGATGATGATAGGTGGGACAGTCTCGATTTCAGGGGACTGTCCCATCAGTCAGCACCCTTGTCCCAACTGCCCGGTAGAATGTTCCCACCCGCTATGGCACACACATGACATGACCATGCTCCCAACGTAGAGTGTCCAGACTCCTGTAAGTGGACACAGTGGCAATTTGCATCAGGACAATGTTTGGAGATAAGCACAATGTGCATATTATTCAGCTGCACATACCGCTAATCAGGGCCGTGACAAGGGCGACCGCCCAGGGCGCAACGCTGAAGGGGGGCGCAATTTAGGAATATTTTAGGTTAATTTGGTTAAAATTGAGGGCTAGGGGGGCGCAATTTGTCTTTCTCGCCCAGGGCGCTAGAATTCTAAGTTACGGCTCTGCCGCTAATGAACAAGTGCTTGGTACATCTGATGCGTGTGAGCAATGACATTCTGAATGTGGGACTCAAAGCCACGTGCCTTGAATTAATAAATCACCGCTAAGCATGAAATACTCTCAGGAACATTTTCCACAACAAAAGAAAATAATTCAAATACAAGACAACAAAATATTGTTTCTTTGCGGATTGTGCGCAGTATCTGGGGCGTCGCTCTGTCCGTCCCGCAGGCTGGCCATCATTATGCAAAACATTTGCGCGTGATCCAGAAATCCAACATTGTGATCTGACGGAGGCTCTCCAGGCCTCTTGTGCTCCCCTCCCGGGTCGTGAATTGTTGTAATGAATCTTGTAAACATGGGAATCAGCTTTTTTCCAGGAAATCCTCAATCTAAATTCCTCCATTGAAATCGTCCTGACAGAGCGTCGGTGTCTCCTGATCCAGAAGCTATTGCCTGTTTCCCAGCGCGCACACACATTTCCATAGGGTAAATAAACAAACAGAAAATGTGTCTGCAATGTCTACCATACATGTGATGACAGACTCCTTTCTATTATCTTTCCGACCAATACTGCCCCCAAGTGACCGTTTCCAGGTAGTACAAACCTATAACTGTTCCTCTGTCCTCAGCATAGATCAGTATTAGAGATGTTCACTGACCCCCGGTATTTTGGGGGTTTTTGGTTTTGGATCTGGACTAACTTTGTGTTTTGGTTTTGGCAAAACTGCCCTCATGTGTTTTGGTTTTGGATCCCTATTTTTTTTCTAAAATCACATAATTTGGCTCTTTTTTGTTCCTACATTCTTATTAACCTCAATAACATTTATTTACAATCATTTCCAGTAAATTTTTGTCAAGTGACAAGAACACTGCTACCCCTCCTGTTTCTGTGTGAGCAATGGCACTGAGCAATGTCACTGGAGACTGGAGAGTGACAAGAACACTGCTACCCCTGTTTCTGTGTGAGCAATGGCACTGAGCAATGGCACTGGAGACTGGAGAGTGACAAGAACACTGCTACCTCTGTTTCTGTGTGAGCAATGGCACTGAGCAATGTCACTGGAGACTGGAGAGTGACAAGAACACTGCTACCCCTGTTTCTGTGTGAGCAATGGCACTGAGCAATGTCACTGGAGACTGGAGAGTGACAAGAACACTGCTACCCCTGTTTCTGTGTGAGCAATGGCACTGAGCAATGTCACTGGAGATTGGAGAGTGACAAGAACACTGCTACCCCGGTTTCTGTGTGAGCAATGGCACTGAGCAATGTCACTGGAGACTGGAGAGTGACAAGAACACTGCTACCCCTGTTTCTGTGTGAGCAATGGCACTGAGCAATGTCACTGGAGACTGGAGAGTGACAAGAACACTGCTACCCCTGTTTCTGTGTGAGCAATGGCACTGAGCAATGTCACTGGAGACTGGAGAGTGACAAGAACACTGCTACCCCTGTTTCTGTGTGAGCAATGGTGCTGGATCTCCTGGGGAGGGAGTTACTTATGGAATCCAAAACCTGCGAGATCCGACAATGTAACAATGACCTTTTGCCTCGATTCTGATCCCAGGACGCGCAAAAGTACAGAGCCGGCTCACGAGCCTACTCCGATCCCCTAAGTTCGGGTGGGCTCAGTTTTCAGAAAACTGACCCCGAGCATCTCTAATCAGTATTATTAAATACTAAAAGTTGGGAGAGAGGATGTAACAGACGATCTCTGCTCTCCCTTGATGTATAAAGTTACAGCTTTGTCTATTCTCCAGCCAGTCAGGTCGCACCCAAGTTCAATCCATCACAGACCAAATTAATTTCCTAACAGCTCTAATGGGTATTTATGCTGCAGAATATGTCCATATAGTGCTGATATTAGCTGCGCTGCTATTTCTCACGGTCACTCAGCGGCACCACATCTATCAAGTGGAAAACAACTAAGTAACAGCAGATGAATTAATCGCTTTCTACTGTTCTTTATGTCAGTGGTCTATTGGCTTGAAAACACGTCCTCTGGATGGGGTGATCCCCGTCTTGGAAAGTTCAAGGCGTGCGCGGGATAATCCGCGCAGGGCAGAGTACAGTTTTCGGGTCACAAGTTATGTCTGAGAAGGAGAAGATATTTGAAGTCGTGCAATTAAGAATGAATAACTTAAGGTGTAAAGTTCCAAATACAATAGAGAACAGCTTGAAGACATCAAGTGGCGCTTCCCAGCTTCCTTATGTTGAATATCGCTTGTAACAAATGGTTTCCTGGCGTCATCTTTGGTCATGGGAAATTTGAAGCAGTCAACAGAAAGACAGTGAGGGTCACTGGCGAAAATGAACAAGTGCTGATGACAGAACAAAGGGAAACAAGTTTTGCGATCTGGCAGCAGGTCATCTGTGAGGGGAGCAAATATACCCCCCCTGCTATGGTCAGTGTGCATCAGACACGGTGGTTGGAGCAGGGATCAGAGAGTATTTCCGCTCCCTATCCAGTCCCTACTTCTCACATGCTATCGGTCACCATACTACAGTCATTTCAGAAATCAACACAAGAGACTTGTGTTCCGAGCGCTGGGCTAGATGGGCAAAGATAGGGCCTGGGAGGTGATCTTACATCTGCCGCCCTTTGGTTTATGCCACTTGAGGCGAGAAATCTTTCTGCAATCATGAGTACAAATGTAAAACAGGAAGTCGTTTTTCATGTTATATATGTGCTGACACCCCTGGGGAAAGAATAATTCCCCAGAATAATTCCAGTAGCCCAGGTCCTAGGTCTAAGGTTGTCCTACGACTGTTAAGAATATCGGTTCCATAGTGTTCATCTCTGGTTATATTAACCCCCACAGGTCATCATTTTGTAAATTGTGGTAGGTTTCTAATGACTTTTCCATTTGTCTTCTAAAATACTGCTCATTGGGTCCTCATTAATGTGTTGAGCTAAGAGGAAGTCATCATAGAGGACATGCAAAAATCTGAATATCTGTCCGTTCTGTGTCCTTTTTCAACCTTACTATGTAACTGTGTCCAAAGAAGCTCTGCAACCATCTGCCAAACCGGGAACTCCACCCTAAATATACACTCTCCACTCTAACCACGCAGAATGAAGGGTCAATGTAGCAGAATCGGTTGTGTTACTGTGGCTAATATGCATTCAGCAAGGAAACTCCGGTCTGCCAAACTCCTGACACTAGAAGGAGCAGTCTCATGATATGTACGTACTGTAAAAATCTGCTGTCTACCTCGCAAAGTACACCATGGACAGCACGGCACTTGGGTTATCTGTACTAGGGGATAACAGGGATCAAGTACGAACAGACGCCAGGAGCTTATAGACTTGATTGTTTAATTGAATAGAAATTGTTCAATACAGATTACTAGAGTAGTGACAGCCAATCACTAGCAGAAAAGACTTTTTCACCGATAATAATCACTTATATTTTGGGACCCCCAAAGTGGAACCTTAACTGAGAGTTTGAGACTGATCAACGCCCTCAAAAGGTCGCTCTTCAATAGATAAAAAAATAACAGTCAATCTATCTAATGAGACAGCTATCAAGTAGGGACTGTGTGTATGTTAGGGAATTTAGACTGTAAGCTCCAATTGGGCAGGGACTGATGTGAGTTCTCTGTACAGCGCTGCGGAATTAGTGGCGCTATATAAATAACTGATGATGATGATGATGATGCTGTTATGGTCCAACTAGCCTCAGCCAGCTGTATTAAATATGAAAACAAAAATACATATTACATTAGACAACCCCTCTCTAAGTGTGGAAGGACCTAGTGTCCCGCTCACAGACAAACAACAGATGCCCAGTTTACAAACAAATAGCAGTTTTCTCTCCCTATGGAGGATTCCAGCCTCTTTCACCAGGTGATGAGAGAGACTGATGCAGCACACTGACAGCCTTTTACACTATATCTTGCAGATGCAACTACTAATTAACCTACTGTCTGACTGGCAGGTCAGAAGACCAGAACTGGGCCTAATAAATGGAGGCCCTCCCTCTCTCTCCATTCACTCCAGGGAACCCTTGATACGGCTCTTACTTGAGCCCAAAGCTTCTGGAAAGCTGTCTTTCCAATACCAACAATTTGTAATTGTGTTCAAAACACATAGGTCAGAAACCTGGGGACTCCCATACCGTCCAGCAATGATTTTGCCAATTATAGATATATATACATTTTTATTAGTCATATCATTTGCACCAGCAACAGGGCAGGTGTAAGCACCGACTGATAGTGGTGACTGACACAATGCTAGAACATGTCTTTGAAAGTAAGAGAAACTATAATAATGTATTTTATATGTATTTCATGTAAAAAAAAAAATAATTAAAAAAAAAATACATATTTCCATTAATGATTATTGTATTAAGAGTTAAGTAAACTTATTTTATATATTTTTTCTTTTTTGCGCGTGTTCTGGTAGGACTGTATATTGCACATGTACAGTAATGATAGCCCGAACTTATATCCTTATATATACTTATACCCAGATTCAAATGGAAACGTATCTTGAGATCCGCTTATATCTGAATACAGGTGTAGGTGCTTACAAGTTACGTGCAGGTTTTTTAAACGCAAGTTGCATTTGAAGATGAATCAGATCCTGTGTGTTATTTGTTTGTAACATTATCCCCAATTTACAGAGCTGTGTAAAATGTTGACGGTGGGTTTGAGTAAAGGACCCGTCACAATCTCTTATACAATGTTTTATTGGGGGAGAGGGGATGCGACGTAAAATATCTTAAAAGTGGACATTCCCGCTTACACTGTGGCTCATTTGTATCATGACATAAGTAACATTGTAGCAGCTCACCGGATTACTCTGTGCCACAAACAGAGGACGGGACCGGGGTGACGCTAGGCCTTGGTACCAGGCCCCCCAAACCTTGATCTTATAGGGGAACAGTAGACAGCTAGTTATTTTACAGCTTTTATGGAACTACAAGTCCCAGCATGCCCTTATAGCAAGATGCTGGGCCTGTGAGACTCATAGGTGGCTTATCTGCATTACAGAGTGTGGAAAAGTGAAAACAACTGTAGGCACTGCAGAGACTTCCAGAGGATCATTTATCATCAAAGCAGAGGGCCTATACTTTGTATATACATTCCTTCCTTCCTCTGCCATTTATTCTCTCTTAACTATTCCGTCCTGTTCTCTTTCTTCTTAAAGGGACACTACCTGAATGCAGCGTCATGTCACGGAGCTTCTGCAAATATTCACAAATATATATACGCCAGCGTTCAGGAACTTGTTAGAACTAAAGTTATTCAACACTTCTACTCGCTCTCCCGCAGCACCCAATTATCATCTCTGGCTCCTAAAAATCTAAATCATTGTTGCCAACATTGGCAATTTGTGTCCCGGGAGGTCTAGGAGGTAGGTGGGGGCGGGGCTCGAAGAATCACGTAGTTAGCCCCGCCCCCAAAGCCGTCATCACCTTTTCGGGCTATAAAAATAGGGGGTGGGGCCACAATGACGCGTACACGGCACCACTAAGCCCCGCCGCCTACATTTAATTTGCGGAGCTGGCCGGGAATCGGGTGAATTGCCTGCTCTCCCGGGAGTCCAGGAGACCGACTCGGATTTCGGAGTCTCCCGGACATTCCGGGAGAGTTGGCAAGTATGGTTTGCATTCTCATAAATATTAGCCCAGCCCACAAAATGTCTGCTTCCACTGCGTAGGGAACAGATGACCTTTAAAGGACGCCATGCTATATTCAGTATTATGTTATAAAGGAGCGATGACGCAACCCTTCTGACACGTAACTTGTTTCTACAGGAAGATAAAGCCTGTCTCCTTTGAAGATTATCACAGAAACTGGAGGGAAATCGCCACATCGCAATCTGCAGAAGACTCCAAACGTAAGATCACTGTAATATGTCGCAGGAGGCTGCAATCTCCATATAAAGTAACAGCTATTGCTCCGCCCATTTCTAGCCACACCCACCCACATAGTAATACTATGGAGTGGGCGGAGTTACTGCAGCATGGTCCATTGTATCAAAAGTAATAAAAAAAATAAAAGAAATATAAAGTTAAAAATAATCATAATTAAAAATATATATAATTTGTGCAAACAGATACGTTGTACCCATGTTCATAGCACCCGACTGTCCCCATTTTGGCAGAACATCCCAATTTGTGGGCTGCAAAAGGCATACCTCCCAGCATTTAGGACCTCGATAGTGGGACAAAATAAGCTCCGCCCCTGCTCTATCCAAGCGTTTTAAAGCAATGCCTTATGTGTAACATCATTATCCAAATATCTGGTCCTGATTATGTTTTTTTATCATTAAATATAATCAAAGTTACGTAAGCTTATTTTTTTTTATTAAAAATCGCAATTTTCGAATAAATGTATAGTTGTCCAAATGTTTAAAAACCCTGCTTGGAATATAGTTTTCTTAAAATCCTTTTTCATTGCATAGAGTTTTGCACAAGAGACAATTAGTGCCCTGAAATATCTTGTGTAACATCCGTATAATATAATCTCTGTGGCAGGATTGGGAGAAGGTGAGATGAGGTCATTGTATAGAGAAGCTGAAGAGCTACGAAATACCAATAAAACGTAAGTACTAATAACTAACGCCTGCGTACACCGAGCTTGTTATGTGCTCCTGGTCTGTCCAACCTCAACTGCTTTCAGGGTTATTTTAAATAGGGATCATTGATCCCTATCCGGAAGTACACATAGCGGTGATATAGGAATATTATACCAGGCTGCAATCTCTGCCTGCTGCATCGTCCTGCACTATGGTCAATCACAGTGTTCACTATGAACCGTGAGAGTCTGATTCATTAAGCCGCGCAAAACAAACGTAAATTGTGTTTTTTTTTTAAAAACACGCATAAATCAGGTATACGCACGTCCGTTATCAACAAGGAGCGGATGTGAAGATACCTCCGTTGATGAATACAGGTCTAGGTCCGTTCTGCTCTAGCAGACAATACACTGCAGGATATGTCCAATATATATGTGGAATATAAAGTCACTAAAGAATACAGAGGGGAAAAAAAAAAAAAAAACTATTAAAGTCACCTGTTAATAATATAGTCATTAATGACAAAATATTAAAAAACATATATATATTTTCAGAAAATAAATTTATTAGGATGTTATTAATGACAACTGTACATAAAATACATTGTTACAGCTGCTCCTGATTGCAGACACATGTTCTAGCTGTATACACAGCCGTCATCACTACTAATCGGCACGTACACCTGACCTGTAGCTGGTGCAAGTGATACAATGGCAAATCACAGACCTTAGAGATGCTCAAAGCTTAATTTGAACGCCGCTACGTGCGCTCCAGCTTCGCTTGCCCTTACTGTATATTGACTACGCGCATACGCCCATTTCCCTTCCCGTTCCGCCCCTGAAATCATAGGCTGTAGTGAGCGTCATTTGTGTTCAAAAATTAATCGGACGTTGATGCGTTCACTGGCGTGTGGTTCTGTTCTGGGCTTGCGCAGAGCGAGTTTAATCAAAATACGCCCGGTATCAGCATTTACGGTCCCTAATGAATCAGGCCCTGTGTGTACTTTTCTATAGGGATCAGTGATCCCTATCCCAATTGACGTTGTTATGGTCACCATGGTGTTAGACGGACCACGGATGCATCACAAGTAATATAGATGCAGCTTCATATAGAATTCCTGACAAATAATAGACTCTCCTCTTTCATTCATAGATACAACATCATTTTCTGTGGTCTCGTTAATAACAATATAAGAACAATTCATTCAAGACAGCTGGAGAGAGAGGAAGACGCCCATAGCTGTGTGCTCTGCGGATTGCCAGGTATTCTACTGCTTTCTGATCGGTTACTCCTATGCTGGATAGTTGCAGCGTTACAAGTAATGAAAACATCGCTAGATACCCATTTGTTCTTTGGTCATTTGCACAAAACACCACAGAGCTCCCAGATTTGTGGTTAGATATGGACACATTCTGTTGGTTCATTCATAGAAACAATTAAGAGTGTTAGGGGGAGAGTATCCGGACACCTCGATTCAGCACAACCACTAGGATAATGCGATCTGCACCCCTTACAGTCAACGTTCTACCCACTGGGGTATTTAAGCATGATACAGGAAAGAGCTATCACAGAATTCCCATCCACAGACAGACTGTTTTACACTTGATAAGGCTCATCAATGTAGGAAGGGGTGTGTCTGCTCAACATGCAAGTGCAGGGGCAAACGCAGGATTTGTAGAGGGGGGTTTCCAATTACGCCACCAGTGGGCGTGACCAGCATGCATGGGGGCGTGGCTATAATATTAGACAGTGCTTGGCTGCTCTCCATCTCTTCCTATCCCCATAATATACATGGGCAATGCTGCGTGCACTACTGTTAGGTGCACGCAGCTCTCCCTTTTCATCCAGAGCAGTGTGAAGCGGGGGCAGGGTCCAGACACCTCAATTATACAGTGCCCCAGGCTTGGAGGGGGGTTTCCGGGCACTAGGAAACCCCCCCCCCCCCCCCCCCCCCCCCTCTCGGTTGCTTATCAAGTGGGTAAAGTGTTGACCGAAAAGTACTGCCGTTCACGTTTTATTTTTTTAGTAGTTTATTCTCTTGAATTGAAGTGGTTTCATATTCTCTCTTATTTTCAATAAAGTTGTGTTTGAGCCAGGCAGAGCATTATGGGACTTGTAGTTTGGAGAGCCACAAGGTGCTGAAGCCAGAATAATGTTTTAACACTAAAACAATTCAGCATGAGACGCTGGGGGTCGTTCGTTAAAACTGGTGCAAAAGAAAAAAGATGGCGTTGCTAATAGCAACCAATGAAATGTTTGCTTTCATTTACTAAACCGCGTTACCACTAGTTTGGAAATTCCCAAGACTTCCCAAAGATTTTTTTATCTCTGTTCTAGGGAACTCTGAGCTATTTTGTAGTTGTATACTACATAAATTTAAACGTTATTTAGTGGTCAACACAATATTAGTATTTGTTGTTATATATTTTATTTAAAATATAGTTAAATAATTTTGATAAGTTTTTTTTAAATAATGTGCATGTAATTCTTTGAAATGAACAGTAGAGGGCAGACTTGTTTCTTGTATCTTTTAAAGGTGAAATTGCGTTGTCTTATTGTCAGCTCTACAAATTACGATAGGAACAGAAGGACAAATTCCTGATAATGCCGCTTTGAAGACACACAACTGCTTTTGTGCCTGCCTGTAGGCAGCCATGGATAGTTATGTGCAGAATTTAAGGAAGAGAAAGTTTTTGCCCAAGATGATGGGTGAATTGAGGCCATACTTGCCAATTCTCCTGGAACGTCCAGTAGACTCCCGAAATCCGGGTAGGACTCCCAGGAGAGCCGGCAAGTCTCCCGCATTCAGCAAATACTTGGCCAAAATAACGCGATTCGCAGTGAATCGCATCTTTTTGGCCCTGCCCCGCATCAAAGCATCTTTTCCGACGAGGGGGGCAGGGCCAAAATGATGTGACCAACCGCGCCCCCCCCGCTGTTCAGTGCCTAACAGTAGGCAAGTACGATTGAGGCTTCCATTTAAATAGCAAAATATTTAATTAATCTCAGTTAATGCTCATTGAACCCAAACGGGGTGGTCAGACGACAAAATGTCCTACGGTGATTTGAATGCTAAGCTCCAGTTCCTCGCTCTTCTTTAACACAACTTGCGTGTTTCACTAACTGCTACATGTAAACAGTTATTCTTATTCTAATTCCTTGACTGCATTCTGCAGCATTTGATAGAAGCTTTAGAGTCATTCCCTGACTTCCATAGATAACAGTATTTATATAAACAATGGCTATAAAAGTATTCACGCCCCCTTGGGGGGAAAAAAAATCAAGTTTTTTTTTTTCTTACATCATGAAATCAAAATGGATTTATTCCAAAATACTTACCACTCGAATCAACACCAAGAAAGTAATGTCAAATAAAGCAACAACATCTCTAAATCTCCCTCCCCGGCGCTGGTAGGGGTGAAGGAAGATGGATTTTTAAATAAAAAAATTGAGGACGAATTTTTACTTACGTGTATTGTCCTGGCGTCGGAGGCAGGAGGGCGCTACGAGCGTACTAGGGCGGCCAGAAGCCTTAAGCAGCCCCTGATCTGATATATTTTCTGTACCCCTCCGTAGTCACCATTACAGCCACCTGGTCTATGTACATATGACAAATGTGACTGTTTATTTAGGAATAATTCATTCTTCCACATTGGGGTAAATAGAAAGAGGCTTCAGTAGGTATCTGTCTAACTGTAGATTGATACTAGGAACACTGCATATAGCTTGATCTTTGTGGATCTGTGTCTTTCATATATGTGAATGTGTGGGGTCCGGCATGTCGATGCCGAGAAGGCCGAGAAGACTTGACCTGAGGATTCAGAAGGAGCTGCTTCCCGACCTTGACCAATGACGACTTCTCTTCACCCCAACTTCAGCCAATGACGATGAAGCAAGAAGATTGATGCAGTTGATGACGTCATTGAGCATGCCGACGTGATTATCGCATTGGGGTAATGTAAGTATGCACCCATGTACAATGAAGTTTACAAAGGATTCTACATTGTATTACCCCCTTAACAGCAGCGATAATCGCGTCGGCATGCTCAATGACGTCATCAACTGCAGCCGCCTCCTTGCTTCATCGTCATTGGCTGAAGTCGGGGTGAAGAGGAATAGTCATCGGTCAAGGTCGGGAAGCAGCTCCTTCGGAATCCTCAGGTCGGGGTAAGTCTTGTCGTTGGTAGTCAGCATATTGATGCTGACTACCAACGATGTGTATTTACTATAATATTGTAACTATTTCTCCCATTCAGAGAGCCTCAGTGTGGAAATCACAGGACACATACCGGGCACAGAACCGGATCACAAGACACAGCCGGATTGCCGCATAAATACCGTGACTTCATACCGTGGTTCCGCGTGGGGTGGGGATCCGCTGGAGGTGGAAGTAGACAATTTGGTGGCCTGGGCTAACAAGCTCAGTACTGAATTACTGGAAGACTGAGCGGACATCGCGTTCTTCTGACAGACCCTCCCGCTGAGTGCAGACGTACCGGTGGTAACGTGCGGTATAATCAATGTTCCATAGGATGACAGCTTCATGGTGTTGTTAAATGATTATTATGTCTCAAATGTCCTTTCTTCTTGTAAAAAAACAGACACAATAAAAATGTATAAAATAGTTTTAGTTTTATTCATTGAGTCTATAATAAGAACTGAGCAGATGGATTTCGGTGCTTGTTGCGCTTCTATAATGATTTGTTATATTCAGCTGTGGTTTAATTTAATCTGCGATACATGTGTTTGTCCTCCAGATGGTGAGTGGGACATAAACTAGAAGATAATGGGGATCATTGTCTCAAAATATCTCCCAACTCGGCAACTCCGTTCTACACAAGATCTGCGTCTCTCATCCACCCTCATAACATCCTCCCATTCCCGGTTACAGGACTTTTTTCGGGCTGCACCCACTCTATGGAATTCTCTCCCTCGCACAGTAAGACTTTCCTCTGGTCTACAAACTTTCAAGCGTTCTCTGAAAACCCACCTCTTCAGACAAGCTTATAATATTCCTCAACCTCACTACATTACCCTATTACCACCCATTATACAACTACCCCTTGACCAACATTGTGTGACAGGATCATTTAACTTATGAGTCACTTTTACCTTAGCAGTCTGGCTGGGCCGAAATGCAAAATGTAGACTTAACCTCATGTGTCAAACTCCCATTGTCCCATAGATTGTAAGCTTGCGTGCGGGGCCTTCTCACCTCTTTCTCCATTTTACCCAGTTTGTTTATTAGTTTACTGTGTTTGTCCCCAATTGTAAAGCGCTACGGAATATGTTGGCGCTATATAAATAAATGATGATGATGATGATGATGACCAATCGAGAACGAGCCCCCTATACTCACAAGTGTTCGTAGCAAACAGATGACAGACAATAAAAGGAAAAACAAAAAAGATGGAACTAACATAGAGCACTGTGTCCATAGTCTGTTTGGTGTTTCCTATGAATGCTCCAGTACTGTTGTCCTACTCTCCACATAGATCAATAATCTAATTTCTGCTGGGGCAGGTACAGGAGACTGTAGGTGTCTGTAGACCACTTCCTTGTACCTACCGTTATATTGGAACGTGTAAGAAGTATCAGGCCTGATTCATTAAGCAGCGGAACTTGAACACAAAGTGCTTTTAAAAACAAATGCGCTCAAATTGAACGCTTCAATGTCCATATTCAACTACAAGCGGATCTGCATAAATGTCTTCTGCGGAAGACGGGTATTAGTACGTTCTGCTTATACGGCACTTTCTTTTTACATGAAATACATATATCAGGATGTTCTTAATGTCTGTACGTAATATGCATTTTTACAGTTGCTCTTAATTGCAAACACATGTAGTGTTATATATATGTGTAGTCATCACTATCAGTCGGCACTTACACCCGACCTGTAGCTGGAGCAGGTGATACGGCGACAAACCACGTAGCTGAGAGATGCCCAGAGCTTGAATGGGACGAATATGCCACCTTGGCGCCCTAAATGTACATTGTGACTACGTGCCTACGCCCCTCCACCCCCTCCCTCCCGTTCTGCCCTTCAAAGCGTTGGCAGTCGGATGTGTCATTTGCGTGTGAACATTAAACGCACGCAGTTGCGTTCTCTGGCGTAAGTCCAATTTGAAAATTCGCCACGCGAATGGACTCGCATTCTGTAATGAATCAGACCCATCGTGCTTTACAGACCAAATCCGCATTTGTGGACTTTTTTATGGTTAATATTGAAGTGCTTCACTGATGTCATTGGTTCCTAGTGAGGAACATTCTATTCCCCCCAACAATATTGAGGGTAAACACTAATATACTAACCTACTTTATATACCTCGCTTCCTGGATATGTGGATGGCAGGTCTGCAAGGAGGTTGGCGTGACTTGGTGATACCAATCGCATCACAAAGTGGGCGGATCAAGGAGTATGACGATGTAAAGTATGATTATGCTCATTCTGTCTTTATACCGCTGCACACCTAATCCAGAGTGAGGCGTAACCCATTGGTAGAGCGTATCTCTTCTTTTTTCCTACTGCGCATGCTCAAAAAGTGAACGTGCGCAATTGTAGTTATTCAGAACGGCAACTTTGTGGCATTTGCAACTCCTTACACCTGAAAAGGCGTGGCGGGGGAGGGAAAGGGTTAGTGTAACGTAGGCAATGTACCGAAAGGGTGCGTTGAAGCAATTGCGTACGTAGTTGCAGATATAGCTGAGAAAAGCGGTTTTATTTGCGGGTGGTCGGGGGCACGTGTTAGTAAGAGATGATGATGATGATGAACATCTGAACTAACGAACCACTTGTAATTAGAGGTTTGCGAATGATTCGCAGAAACTTATTGACTTTAGTAGTCGCACGGCCACGGATTAGGGTTTGTCGACCGTGTTGTATGAAAGATAAAAAAAAAATATTTTGTAGGCATGTTGGGAAGTTGTTCCTGCTGTATTAGGTTAGAAAAGTTGAAATGATGCTTCATAGCAATCGCATTTGTAACTTATATAATAAAAGGTTTTTACATGTTAGTAAGTTGGACGTATGTGTTTGAGCGGGCTGCGTCTGCTGCTAATTCAGCATCTTCAAATCTGTATACGGCGCACATACACTTATGTGCGACTTTTTCAATCGCAAATTACACTTACGCTTGAGTTCCGCTCTGAATCAGGCCCTAAGGGTTCAGAAAACTGTTTGAATAATTAACTTGTCTCCTGAGCGTCCGTGAGGTCTCACCCTAATCTGGGTGTTTCCCGGCCATTCTGGAAGAGTCAGGAACTGCGGATGCAGCAATTTTATAGGCTGAATCCATATTCATGAGAATGGAACCTTCGCATCTCAGCGATGTCTCTTAGTTCTTGTTATCCCACAGTCTGGCGGCCTCCTCTAGGTGCCGGGGAATGGTTTGCCTCTTGAAAATCCCAGAGACTTCTGTTGTTCATACAGACATATTAAATACGTTGCTAAAAAATAAACCAGTAAAAAGAAAATTTTCAAAACAAATCTTAAAAATGACTCGAGATACTGGTGAGCGGATTAAGCAACACCCTCTACTGTGTATAATAACAGGGGGGGTGTAATAGATAGGGAAAGAAAGATAAATTATTGTCCTATAGATTGTAAGCTTGCGAGCAGCGGCCTTTTCACCTCTTTGTCTGTTTTATCCAGTTTGTTTATTAGTTTACTATGTTTGTCCCCAATTGTAAAGCGCTACGGAATATGTTGGCGCTATATAAATAAATAAATGATGATGATGATGATACATTAAAAAACGTGAAATTTGCATCATTATTTAAGAGTGAATATCCTCTGTTTCACCGCTAGATGGAGACATAACATTTCTTTGGGAACCTTGATGGTAGTTGTAGAGTGTAGCTGCTTCTCCATGGGGGTATCCATCTTTGCATGCCAGGGGCTCGCTCACACATATGTGCTAGAGAAAAGGCATGAAATCTAACTATCATTTGCTTTAGACATGTTTTAGTAATGCGTTCTGATTTTATGGGTCAATGCGTGAAAAATAGGTCCAGGCACTTTTTAACATTTTAAGGGGCAGATTCAATTGTCCGCGATGTTCCTAAGAACATCCCGGATGCATCATTTTACCGTTACTGCGGTAAAAAGTAAAGCTGAGATTTGCTCGCGCCTCTATGGGGCACAGGTAAAAATCAGTGTTAGTTCTGTCAAAAAATAGCCGCGCCAGGTGCCTCGTGGCCGTTCCGGAGGCGCCAGGTGTCTCGTGGCCGTTCCGGAGGCGCCAGGTGTCTCGTGGCCATTCCAGAGGCACCTCACTCGGATATTTAGGGAATTGAATCTGCCCCTAAATGTTGTGTAAACATTTTACAGCACAATGGTGGGAATGGCAACATTGATTCTTAATTAACTTATTTTAGTGAACATTTCAGTTTATTAACATGTGAAAAGCGCCCAAAAAACTGTATGTGTGTTAATGAGCCCTTGTACGGCTCCCATAACTGCTCAGACCATGCAGTTCGCCCCATACTTTATTTTAGGGGTGAAATAAGGAAAATCAACTACAGAAAGCTATTGTCACATATCCCAATAATTTGGCTGCATTAGGAATCTTATAGGAAGATAAACATTACAGACCTTATTAGGAGAGCAAAAAAAAAAAAAAGGAACAAATTTGCTGCTGGATAAATGTTAAGGATATAAATATTCATTTTTTGTATGCAGGGATACTGTCTGGTTTTGCATGTAGCCCACAAATACTGCAGAGCTTTATATTTATATCTCAAATTTGAGTTGAGCTAGGACTTGTGAATCTGTGACCATATTTTACACCCCCCCCCCCCCCTGCGGTGGTTTTGCCAAGGTGCAAATTTGCTCCTTTTTTGCTTTGCTCCTAAATCTAAATGAGGCCCTTTAGAGGGGAAAATGGGGACTCTCCTGGGAAAACTGGGACACATGGAGCCCTGGCCTGTACAGCAATGTTTTATTAGTGTCATTAAACATATACGCTACAAATGTAACATGTAAGTGACAAACTTGTACTGCCCTGAAAAATCAAACAAGAAAGTATAAATTGCAGCATGAACACAAATGTAAGACAATCGCCTGTGCGCTATTTTCTTCTGTTGTCACCTGTGCTGCGTTTTTCTTTTCTGCCCGTTTCACCCACAAGTGTCAGTTTTAGGTGGCGTTATCCCTAACTCACATTTATTCATACGCACAAATAGGGTGATTTATAAGCTGCAGACCAACAGCGCTTCTTTAAGCGCGTAAATGGTTTACTCATGCGCCATGGCGCACGCCCACTTCCTGGTCTATGGAACCGCCCACCCTAGGACATCGATCTGCGCCCAGCTTTGCCAGATGTGGCATCCACCTGAAAAAGTGATTGGTGAAGAGTGAAAACGTCATTTCAAAGTCCAGACCGCTATCACTTAAGGACCTCTCCGTTCGTTCATTTCAACGTTTCAGATTTTCTTCTAAAATAAATAAGTTTACACTTAGTTATGGCTTAAAATATAGGATTTTTAGAAGTTTTTTAATACATTGGTTAAAGCTGCCCTTAGAAATGCTCTTTCTCGCAGTGTAGACATATAGAGCAAAATGCACAGGTGTAAATAATATTGGATGAGACCTGGGGGTAAATGTATTAACATGCGGGTTCTTCAACACCCGTGAGTTCAGCGTCTTCGGCGATTAAATTTAAAGCGGCGTTGCCTTGTAAAGGGAAGTTTCCCTTTACAATGCAGTGCCGCTTTAAATTTAATCGCCGAAGACCCTGAACTCGCGGGTGTTGAAGAACCCGCATGTTAATACATTTACCCCCTGGTGGTAAATGTATCAAGCTGAGAATTTTCCGGCGGGTTTGAAAAGCCAATCAGATTCTAGCTATCATTTATTTAGTACATTCTACAAAATAACAGCTAGAATCTGATTGGTTGCTATAGGCAACATCTCCACTTTTCAAACCCGCCGGAAAACTCTCAGCTTGATACATTTACCCCCTGGTGGTAAATGTATCAAGCTGAGAGTTTCCGGTTGGCTTGGGAAGTGGAGATGTTGCCTATAGCAACAAGTTAGATTCTAGTTATCATTTTGTAGAATGTACTAAATAAATAAATAATAACAAGAATCTAATTGGTTGCTATAGGCAACATCTCCACTTATCAAACTCGCAGCTTGATACATTTACCCCCTGATCTCTGGAACTTCAGTGACACCAGAAAAATCAAGTCCCTTAGTCCCCTTTACCCTCCAGTACAGAGGCAAACGCAGGATTTGTAGAGAGGGGTTTCCACACCACACAACCAGTGGGCGTGACCAGCATGCATGGGGGCGTAGCTATAATATTAGACAGTGCTTGGCTGCTCTCCAACTCTTCCTATCCCCATAATATACATGGGCAATGCTGCGTGCACTACTGTTAGGTGCACACAGCTCTCCCTTTTCATGCAGAGCCGTGTGAAGCGAGGGCAGGGTCCAGCCACCTCAATTATACAGTGCCCCAGGCTTGGAGGGGGTTACCGGGCACTAGGAAACCCCCCCTCGGTTTGCCTATGCAGTAAAGCATGGAACATCCTGTAAATCTGCCCTCTGCACTCCTTTCTCTAGCCTATAAATAATCTCATCCTGCAAAACTAAATCTTGTCATTCAATGTTGGTGCACAAGTAGATGCACTACTGCGCCTAATCCGTACTCGGCAACAAATGCTCCCTATCTGTTCAACTCCTCCTATCGGCTGGGTTCCATCTTTGTCCATAAATTAGTGCGCATTTCTGTAAGACTAGGTGTAGCTGCGCAAAGGTAGCTGAGTTATGT
Source organism: Mixophyes fleayi (assembly GCF_038048845.1). NCBI lineage: Eukaryota > Metazoa > Chordata > Amphibia > Anura > Limnodynastidae > Mixophyes > Mixophyes fleayi. The sequence goes on from NC_134409.1 coordinate 9,366,595, forward strand.
CACAATACAGCATATGTGCTGCGTGTTTGGACATTTACTGAGGCAGACAATAAGCGCCAGGAGGAAAGCTCTTGAACCATAAAGCATTTCAGTGCTGTTTATCCCTTTAAAGAGAAACTGGTAATTACATTTCTTTTGTTCTTGAAATACATATAAAAATAAAAAAAAACTTGCATCTTCTTCCAAGAGTCTGGTCACATGACTTCCTCCCTCCAGAAACAGAGCTTCACAATTAGGCTTTTTATGGCCTAGAATGTGTCAGATGTGCCCGGTCCTAATTCCATCATGGGGAAATAAAAGCAGGATGCTGGATGACAGCTGTGTTGATGTTGGGGTTTTACTGTTGGACGTTTAAACGTCTGTGATGCTGCAGTTGGAGTTTTAACAGGTCTATGCAAATATCCAACCTGCGACTGCTGAACGTGTGACATCTCTACTGTGTGTTGTGTTACAAAGACGGCAAACTAAGAATTATAGCTGAACGTTGCCAGGCGTAAAGCGTCACAGCATGGAGCAAAATCAGAAAATAAGATTATTCTGAGAAGGGGAATCAGGATTATAGATTGCAAGCTCCACTGGAGCAGGGACGGATGTGAATAACTAATTATTCTCTGGAAAACGCTGCATAATATGTAAGCGTTATATATAAAAAAAAAACCTGTTAATAAATAATAAGTTTTCCTATGGTCACAATCCTGGCACTGCTATATTTTAAATTTAAAGGGACAGTGTGTACGGTTTTAAAAACAAAGTGCTGTGTATTTTAGGACACGCTCCTTGTATATATGTCGTGCTCGTTAGCATGACAACTCCCGTAATAGCATACTACATTGGATAAGTCGGCAATGCGGCATCCCTGGCGCCAGATTGGACCATGCCATTTAACCAACAGCAACCGTTTGATCAGTAGACACCCATGTGACTTGCAGGAACGTATGATCCGTGAGACCCCTTGCTGTTTTCTGCTGAGGCTTCAACCCGCTATGTAGCTGCCAGCGTCGGTACGTGCTGCCCACCATCCCAACGCCTGGACGCTGGCAGTCTCTGCATGACCTCTAGCAGTCAATCGGCTTCAAGTGTTCACCAACTGGCTGCTGGGAAATACGAGAGAGCAGACAACCAGTGACTGGGACTGGTGTTTAATGAGAAATATTTTAAAAATTAAAACTTTCCTTACTTTCCCGCCCGCCCCAATGGTCCTATTCCTTAACTCCACTGTAGGCATCAGGGCGTGCGTTACCGGAACAAGACAACAGTTTCCAGGTCTATTCCCACTGATCCATGTAGCCCAGATCTATCAAGATCATTGAAATTCCAAGAAAATCCCCATTCTGAGCTGAAGATTTTCAGCAGTAGAAATCAGGACTGTTCTGGCAAAACTGGGACACAGGGGACCCTGAGATGAATACAGCTGACCAATAACGGAACCACTTTAACGACTGGACAGAATATATTCGTCCTTCCTAACGACGGATGTGTGCAATCTGGGGGTGCGAGACAACATTTTTGGGGGTGCGAGTTGTCGCGCTAGATTTTTATCAGAAAATAATTTTTAACATCTAGATTAATAGATCATATAATTAATTAGATTAATCAGTGTCCAAAAAGACAGGTGCGAGATGACAGTGACCCAACCGGGCAATAATATATATGTAGTACAAGTATTTTGCATTAAATTTATGTTTTCCTGACATTAAGATTTGAACATATTGTTCAAGGGGGTGCGAGAATTTATTTTGAGAATCAAAGAGGTGCCGGGCACCAGAAAGGTTAAGAACCACTGGATTAGATAGATTGTGAGGTAGCCACTAGTAAGATTTGTTAACTAAGTGACCTTGGTTGATGCAATCGGTTCCTTAGTAGAATTAACATATCTCTGCAGTAGACTTTCAACTCCGAGCAGAGTAAACACTGCTCAGATAAAAGCCGGATCTGTCTTCACATGCTCCACGTTAAGGAACAAGCGGCTGCATACTGACAGCATGTAAAATTCCCCACGCTGTCATTAAGACTCGGTGGCCTTCAGTGGATTTGGCAAAGTCTCACGTCAGCCACAATTTTACACAGTCAAAGCCATTGTCTGTCTCTTAACTCTCAGAGTGACCAGTAATAATAGTAATTATGTCACCGGAGTCAGGACTATCTATGGGAAAAAAATCATTTTCTTTAAAACCCGAAACTTTGTATGTTGTGTATAAAAATATGGACAAGGGGCAAATCACAAGTGGGGCGTAAGAAGATTATTTATTTTGTCCGCAAATATTTTCTAACACAATGTTTGTCAATGTCAGAAATGGAGAACAAGGCTGAATAAAAGTTGATAGAATGAAACATTTTGCATTTTAAATAAAAGTGATGGACCCTCGCCGCTCCCAAACACTCCCCATGTATGTTTGTAGGTTCCCAAAATACCTGGGGATAAGCCTGACAATTAAGCTCTTCACAATCTTGGCCTTTCCTGACGCAATTTACGTTATTGAAATAAATGTGTATAAGGCTGGGTACACACTACCGAAAATTTCTCTTTATGCGATACCTGTAATGATTTTACCAACGACTGAAAGTCCCGATCAGCAGCCGATTCCTGCGTACACACTATACACGTTTTACATGATTTACTTCAGATCTGTGATCTTCATCTGTCATAACCATCGGCTGAAAAGATCCTGACTCTGCACACTGCATAGAGATCTATGGACACTGCTGGTCCTGAGTGCACACACACTGCAGGATTGGAACAACATTGTTGCATTGTAGTACAAGTTTTGTAGTCCGGTTTAAAAAGTCAAACAATACGATGTGCTTTCGAACAATAATTGTTCATTGTTGGAGTGTACAGACAAATGTATTGAGCCAAATGGTCATTTATCATGTGATTGACACGATAATTCAGTAAAAAACATGTAGTGTGTACTTAACTTCGTCATTTAAATCCAATACAGTTGCCTGATTTTTATGTATATATATATATATATATATATATATAGTCAGGCGGCAGGGGGCTTATTCAATTCTGCATTATCACTTTATACACAACTAGCTGTCTCACAGAGGTGGGGGGAGAGTGGGGTCTCGAGAAGCTGTGGGTGGGGGCAACTCCGTTCTGCACAAGATCTGCGTCTCTCATCCACCATCATCACATCCTCCCATTCATGGACTTTTTTCGGGTGGCACCCACTCTATGGAATTCTCTCCCTCGCACAATAAGACTCTCCTCTGGTCTACAAACTTTCAAGCGTTCTCTGAAAACCCACCTCTTCAGACAAGCTTATAATATTCCTCAACCACCCTCTTAACCGCACTACATTACCTTATTACCACCTGTTACACAATTTCACACAAGACAACTACCCCCTGACAAACATTGTTGTGTGACAGGATCATTTAGCTTATGAGTCACTTTTACCTTTGCAGTCTGGCTGGGCCGAAATGCAAAATGTAGACTTAACCTCATGTGTCAAACTCCCACTGTCCCATAGATTGTAAGCTTGCGAGCAGGGCCCTCTCACCTCTTTGTCTGTTTTACCCAGTTTGTTTATTAGTTTACTATGTTTGTCCCCAATTGTAAAGCACTACGGAATATGTTGGCGCTATATAACTAAATGATGATGATGATGATTATGATGATCTCCCAAATTTTGCCATGGGGTCCGTCGTTGTTAGAAGGCAAATGCCCTCTGGGCCGGTGAATGTGTTATTGTACTCAGTTCAGTCTAGGCTATTGTACTAGTTTTAGCTACTTAATCTAATTTTGTTTTACACATACTAGGCATAAAATTATATTATAATTATTGTCATTATTTTCCTCATTTGTGACATTATAACATAAGCTACAAAAATAAATCATTGTGATACAAATAGAAAGTTGTGGAATAAGTTACATTTACTCTTCCTGTGTAATGGGAAACATGTTCACAGGAAAAGAGCCTCAGCCGATGAATACTTGAAAGTCTGGCCGGACACCTCAGGTATAAAGTTTCCTCTGGCAGCCAGTGGGATTTTTAAGTTGTAATTGTTAGTTTACACCGTGGTGAAAACTTAGAGAAGTCACACATCAAACCCACAAATAGAACTTAAACTGTGTCCTTGTGTCTGGCTATACTTAGGGAGGTTGTTTACTAAATGTATCTGTGACATATGACAGTGTACCTACTACCTTCACAGACTATTGGTTTCGGCTAGATGTAGGGTGCATGCTCGTTACTGTATGTCATCATAGCTATCATACCTACCTGTAATTATTTATGTTTTATGTGTGCTGTATCTAGGGGTAGAGTACTATAGACGGTGGACAGAAAGCTAAGCCATACCGGGTCACGTCATAGTAGATAAAATTACTGTAATTTTTATTTTTTGCCTGGTAACTAAATAACTAAATTATAAATTTTTTGCAAGTTGAGCGCAGCGTAACGAACGACAAAGGGAAGCCAAACATTTAGAACCCGCCTGGCTGGTAGCCATGGTTCCCAATAGGACAATCATTGTACTACCATTTCAAGGACCACGGCAATACTTGTTGAAATGGGCTTCTTTGAACCGAGAAAGAGCCCTGTCTGTGCTTACCTGCCATCCTGTGGTTCAACTACCTGGCCCAGGACACGGTAGTGCCTCTGTTCGTCCATGTCACTTTTGATCAGCAGCCACCAACACTGGTCCTGTCGACCACATGGACTCCAGGATTGTCCAATGAGCATTGCTGAGTAACCACTTGGTTCCCATTGGACTTCCTTCTCTGCCGATCCTCACCAGGAGGGTCATTCAATGAATGTTGCTAAGTAACTACTTGTTTCCCATTAAACTTCCTTATCTGCTGATCTTCACCAAAGGGTCGTCCAATGAGCATTGCTGAGTAACCACTTGTTTCGCATTTGACTTCCTTCTCTGCCAATCCTCACCAAGGTTCATCCAATGAGCGTTGCTGAGTAACCACTTGTTTCCCATTGGACTTCCTTCTCTGCCAATCCTCACTACGGTTCATCCAATGAGCATTGCTGAGTAACCACTTGTTTCCCATTGGACTTCCTTCTCTGCCAATCCTCCCCGGGGATCCTTCAAAGAGCGTTGCTGAGTAACCACTTGGTTCCCATTGGACTTCCTTCTCTGACGATCCTCACCACGGTTCGTCCAATGAGCATTGCTGAGTAACCACTTGTTTCCCATTGGACTTCTTTCTCTGCCGATCCTCACTGGGGGTCATCCAATGAGTGTTGCTGAGTAACACTTCCTCCACATTAGGGCATTGGGAAACAATGGCTGCTAGAGGTCACAGCGGACGAGACAAACAAGGGAGGGAAAATAGGGCCAGGGACGGGCAGGGGAGGAATGGGGAGGCTGCTCACATCTATTTACCTTCTGCCAGGTCTGTGCGGTGAAAAGTCCTGGCCAATGGCGGAACCTGGGGAGAGGAAGAGAATGGAGAGGAAGTAGAAGTGGGGTCGGGTCCATAACTTTGCTTCCTGTGCAATAGGCCAAGTCTACTAGATGCCAGCCCAAATCGTTTATATCATGGAAGGCCATCATCCTACCTGGAAAACTCCCGCTAAGGTCAACGGCCAACCCGCCCCCATTTAAACATGTGGGAGGCTTCAGCTGCCTTTAGCGCAATTTACTTTATAAGTAACAGAGCGAGATGCAGCGTCACTGTAAACTCTGAACAATGTCTTTTACCTCCTCGTTTCTAACCAAAAATTTCAGTTGTGGGATTATAATTATAATTAAACCCTATTGGTTGCATAGCTTCCAACATTTAAAAAATAAAAAAAATCTGCACAAATAAGGACCGAATCACAGCCCACCCAGGATCCAAGCAAACCACTCACCGATCTGCCCAACCACGTTTTATGAAGCTATACTGTAGGCTCAATCAGGGTCCAAAAATTGAGACAATACCACCGCAAATATGGAGTGTTACAAATACCTTATTCTTTTCTTTCTTGCTTAAAAACCGCGAGTTTGTAATTGATTCCAGTATTGTGGTTGCGAGTTTTCTAGAGTTAAACTCTAAATAAATGTCAAATCAAAGCGTGAAATGACACAAAAATCGGTCTAACGGCGCTACAAGACATCAGCCACCCACATGTCCCCGATAGGAGTCAGCCAGAGAGACTGCAGCGCACAAATTATTCCTTTGTAAATTATATTAGTTCCATTTTCCATTTTATAACTTTTTTTCTCCTCTTTATTTGTTCTGGGGTGGAATTGTAACCACACGAAAAAAACAAAATTCCTGTTACAAGAACAATTTAATTTCTAGCACATGTTTTCTGGGATCTTAATAATCTTTTCCTAGGCCACATTTTGAGATATTTTGTCTTGTGAAAAAAAGTGTATTTATGGTAAAATCATTATGGAGTTTATTGTTAAAGGGCCTGATTTAGAGCTGAGCTTACAGACGCGCCTTAGACGCACACGTAGGAATGTGGCTGCTCACACGCATCTGTATTGCACGGATCTTAAGATAAGTGTAAGGTAAGATAGAGAGCATAGGGGCATCCAGGGGGCATATACAAGTCTTCACCTGCCTGGAGGGATGTGCACATTTCATATATATAAAGTAATGAATTTTAAGATGCATTTAAAACTAATTAGTATGTGTGCAAGCCCTTACTGTACTGAGTTTGTACATGAACGCCACCATCTGCTGGCGTAAGAGGCTGCAAGTGCAATACACCCATGGCCCTAAATACTGCCGACATTTAAGCGATCCCCTCCGGAGATCCCCGAGAGTAGGTCGAGTGGCAAAGGAAGGGGGAGGACATGGAGGGGCAAATCATGCGATTTGCAGCAAATTGCAATATTGAGGAAGTGGGCAGGATCTTGGAGAATAGTCTACACCCCTGGGGGTCTGGGAGAAGTACCAGAAATTCGGGAGTGCCCTAAATACAGTTATAAATTGCATGGAATAAGAAGTGTGCCAGATTATGCACAAAAAAAATGAATTTTTTACATCGCGCAAATGGACTTGTATTCACCTCTAAATCAGGCCCATAATGTTACAACTCCCAACATTGTCAGCTCTACAGAGAGGTCAGTAACAATGCTTAGTTCTACAGAGAGATCAGTAGCAATGCTCAGTTCTACAGAGAGGTCAGGAGCAATGCTCAGTTCTACAGACAGGTCAGTAGCAATGCTCAGTTCTACAGACAGGTCAGTAGCAATGCTCAGTTCTACAGACAGGTCAGTAGCAATGTTCAGTTCTACAGAGAGGTCAGTAACAATGCTCAGTTCTGCAGAGAGGTCAGTAGCAATGCTCAGTTCTGCAGAGAGATCAGTAGCAATGCTCAGTTCTACAGACAGGTCAGTAGCAATGCTCAGTTCTACAGAGAGATCAGTAGCAATGCTCAGTTCTACAGAGAAGTCAGGAGCAATGCTCAGTTCTACAGAGAGATCAGTAGCAATGCTCAGTTCTGCAGACAGGTCAGTAGCAATGCTCAGTTCTACAGACAGGTCAGTAGCAATGCTCAGTTCTACAGACAGGTCAGTAGCAATGTTCAGTTCTACAGAGAGGTCAGTAACAATGCTCAGTTCTGCAGAGAGGTCAGTAGCAATGCTCAGTTCTGCAGAGAGATCAGTAGCAATGCTCAGTTCTACAGAGAGGTCAGTAGCAATGCTCAGTTCTACAGACAGGTCAGTAGCAATGCTCAGTTCTGCAGAGAGGTCAGTAGCAATGCTCAGTTCTACAGAGAGATCAGTAGCAATGCTCAGTTCTGCAGAGAGATCAGTAGCAATGCTCAGTTCTGCAGAGAGATCAGTAGCAATGCTCAGTTCTACAGAGAGGTCAGTAGCAATGCTCAGTTCTACAGAGAAGTCAGTAGTAATACTAAGTTCTGCAGACAGGTCAGTAGCAGTGGTTGCTTATTGCAGCGATAAAAAATCAATTATAGTTGCAAATTATAAAAATTAATAAAAAAAAAAACCACTACAACCTTTTTTAGATTTGTTTCATGAAACGCACTGGTATCAATGACAGGGAATGGACTGGGTACTGTGAACGATTTGGAAGACGTAATGACAGGTATTATATTCTGTATATCCTATTGTCAGGAGAACAGGATGGTGAATGTGGATCATTTTACAAATCAGTATGAGCTACTTTGCATTTGAATTATTTTAATCGGCTCATTATCTACATGAAAATTATATTCATTTTTAAAACCAGGATTTCTTTCAGCGTTGTAAAAAGAAAACAAAGAAAGTAAAATGAGGCCGCAGTTTGTATTATTATAAATGCAAATCCTTTGGTAAGGAATTTGTATTGTTGTCAGCTGTATAATACAATCCACCTGTCATAGCTCCAAGCTCCCGGGGCTGAACCCCATTCATCAGCCCAGAATGATAAGCGTTGTAGTTTTATGATGCAGAATTGAATGCAATTTGGGTGAAATTTGCAGCTCAAAAGTCTGCCCGCAAAAATAGCATATTTCAGCCCATATACTGAGTTGTCGAGATACTTCCCGCTTTGCATCTGTAGCATGTGCACCTGGTTTACGGAAAGCGCACTTCCACCCACATACACAGTTCATAAGCGCAATAAAACTTTGTAAATATTTACACAGGTTGGTGCAAATAATGTCTGTAAAAGGCGTTTCTACGTCTGCATTCGGGTCTGCATCAGCTCGCAATTCATGCAACAAGCCCTTACTGTACCCAAGTTAGAAAGATCTCCCCCCACGCCACTTCCGGTGCAAGCAGGCGCAAGTGTGGATGTGAGAAACTTTGTGTAAAATAAGTCACAAGACCCTGGGGAAAGCAGACTTTATTTCTTATTCACATTTGAACATATTTATTAAGATACAGAATCGTGGGTTTAATGCCGTGGCTAAATCCCACCATTGGGCTGAATCCTTTTCCAACACCGAACTATATCCAACAGGATTTCAATGCTGGCCACTGTCTGCTAACAGCGGAGGTGACGTCTGCAGTTACTGTCACCTCTGCTGTCATTGCACTATGTCACGGTCATCAGGGCCTAAGATCTTCACCTCGTTTCTGCGGTATAAGATACAACGAGTCCTCCACCAGTGCTGAATGACTCCTAAAAAAATTGAGAAAGCAATTGTGCAGGCAATGGGAGATTGGATTGTTAAATTACTGGGGTGGGTACGGTGCAACATACCAATGGCAAAAGAGGGGTTTCTGGGTGGGAGGCAATTGGGGTATCTTACTGCCACGTGTGGTTAGTGGGGTATTTTTCTGCAATATATGGCTAGCAATGATTATTTATCTCTGTGCAATATAATGTCATATACAGTATGTGATGATGACCTATTCACTGTGTAGTAGAATGACAATCATTGGCTGTGCAGGAGAATACCGGTCATTGGCTGTGTAGGAGAATGGTGGCCATTGGCTGTGTAGGAGAATGATGATAATTGGCTGTTTAGGAGAATAGCGAACGTTGGCTGTATAGGAGAATGACCAACATTGGCTGTGTAAGAGAATGACAATCATTGGCTTTTGTAGAAGAATGAAGGTCATTGGCTATGTAGTGGAATGACGGTCATTGGCTGTGTAAGAGAATGACAATCATTGGCTTTGTAGAAGAATGAAGGTCATTGGCTTTGTAGAAGAATGGTGGTCATTGGCTGTGTAGAAGAATGACAATCATTGGCTGTGCAGGAGAATACCGGTCATTGGCTGTGTAGGAGAATGACTGTCATTGGCTGTGTAACAGAATGACGATCATTGGCTGTGTAAGAGAATGACAATCATAGGCTTTGTAGAAGAATGAAGGTCATTTGCTATGTAGGGGAATGACGGTCATTGGCTGTGTAGGAGAATGGTGGCCATTGGCTCTGTAGGAGAATGACAATAATTGGCTCTGTAGGAGAATACCAGTCATTGGCTGTGTAGGAGAATGACGATCATTGGCTGTGTAAGAGAATGACGATCATTGGCTGTGTAAGAGAATGACGATCATTGGCTGTGTAAGAGAAGGACGATCATTGGCTGTGTAAGAGAATGACGATCATTGGCTGTGGAAGAGAAGGACGATCATTGGCTGTGTAAGAGAATGATGATCATTGGCTGTGTAGTAGTGGTTGAAGTAGCAATTTACAAGTGGCGACATGGTGAATGTAACTGAATGGCCGGGGCCACCTAGCCTCTGAAGCTTTAGGGAATTTAATATGTTTAAATTATTTTAGCCCTAATTTTAGATGCTATTTAGCACTATTTATTAAAATACAAAGATATATGGAGCCTGATTCATCTTCAGACATAAGTCTGTTTGCATGAGTTCACTCTGTGTATGCTCAGAAGCAGACGTTACATGATTACATGCAATTCATGACCGAACGCAAATTACACTTACTACAACCTACGATTTGAGAGATGGAATGAGGGAAGGGAGGGGCGGATGAACATAGTCAGTGTACAGTAAGTGTGTCCCGAGGCGTGCAAACTCTCATCCATCCCATTCAAGGTCTGTGTGTCTCTAAAGTACGTTTTTTTGTAACAATATCGATTGTACCATCTACAGGGCAGGTGTAAGTGCTGACTGACAGTGATTACTACACTATGCATGTCACCAGTAGCACAGAAGATGTATATCAAAGAAAGAGAAACTATAAAAACAGTCGGTATGTACAGTACACATGAAGAACATCCTGATTTATGTGTTTATGTAAACAAAAATATATTTATTTATTTTTAAAAAAAAAAACATGCTCGTTTAACTTGTGTGCAGGTTGCGTTTGAAGATGACTCAGGCCCATTATGTGTGTTTTACTAAATGGTGTTAAAAAAACATTTAAAATGAATGCTCTGTGTCCTCCACCTCTCCCATGTCACACACACACATAGAACAGAGACTGAGAATAACATGCACTATGCAGAAATCTGGCTCTGTCAGTAAAGTACAATGTCTGTGCCCTGAGACATGCTGGGAATGGTGTTGAGTAATGGAAGAACGTCTGGTTTGTTTTTCTGCTGGGGAGAGATTCCTAAATAAAGTTTTGCCAAAACATAAGGCAAATTAACTTTTCTTTTACAGTGTGTCTCAATTATGAACTAAGATAAACAAGCGGCAGACATTTTTCTGGAGCCCACAATGCACTGTAGTCTATGTAAATAATTCGGACACTGGCCTCTGCATTGGAGACAAATTTGATTGTGACAATTGTGTTGAGTTAGACTAAGAAGTGTCTGTATGGTACACTTCAATCACTATGTGTGGGAGAATGATGGTAATAGAATGACGGTTACTTGCTGTGTAGAGGAATGATGGTAATGTTTATGATATGATGTGTTGTATTGTCCCATGGCCCAATCTATTTTCGAGGATTCAGGATTCGACACATCCCTCATTTTCATATTTTAATAACATGGGTTTATGTGTGCATACAAAGGCTTTATCATGTACCACAAGCATCTCAGTGACAAGAGAGGCACCCACTGAAAACAATGGCCTACTGGCGATGGATAAAAATCATATTGTCCGGGAGACTCCCAAATTCCAGGTAGGTCTCCCGGACTGCCGGGAGAGTAGGGCATTTTCTAGTGAAGTAGGATTTGGCGTCTCCATGACACGACATTGCGTCGCACAGGGCGAGGTGGGGGGGGCAAAGTTATGCTATCCGCCAAGCCCCACCCCCACATGCCAGACTCCTACCTGGATCTTCCGGAGGCCAACATTTAAATGTTGGCAAGTATGATAAAGGCGCCCAATACACTTGGAACGCCTCCTTAAATGCAGGTGCATTCAGCCAGAAGCTCCTCGACCCTCTCAGCAAAAGGACCAAAATGTTTCTCATCTGTAGTCACCTCGACCCTTTTCTGTGTCCTTAAACATGGGCACAATATGCAAATTAAAGCAGCCATTATGTTGCAAAATAAGAAACAAATGCATCTGCTCTGCAGTCCTGTACTTTAGAGTCTCCAAACTAATGCAGAGCTCAACAGACGTGCCAACTTTAAAAACATTTTTTACTGACAATTTTATAAAAAAATAGTAATACTAACTGTGCATTTTACTGACACGTTCTTATGTTGATTTAAAATGAGTCCAACAGTAGAAGCAGCATCTACAGCTCAGTGATATAAATAAACTCTACATACGAACCTCACAACTGTAACAATTTGGGCAGGACATCCAAATTCAAGGTCCACCGAGGGGGTGGGGTTTAAAAAGTGGGTGTGGCTCAAACAAATTTGCCCATTTGTGGGCGGAGTTTGGGTGGAATGGACACAGGGCTTATTCTCTCCCGATTTCTTGATTCTAAATGTTGGGAATTGTATTTTTACCCTATAACCTGCCACCAACTTACCTGCTCCACACTCCTGTGCTGCTGAATTCCCTGCCTCTGTGTACAGCTCAGCACTTCTTGGTTTGGGCGGTCACATGATCGTGGTGGGGGGCGGCATATACAATCTGCAGAGTATATAAAGCTCACTCTGACACTGCAGCTGTGTCAGAACAACAGGTTACCTCTTGGCGTCTGGCTTTCCCTGCGTACCCTTGTGCTGCATTCTGGCGTTCCCCTGTGTATGACCTTTTGGCTTGTTAGACCTCTGCTTCAGGATATCCTCTGCTGCCTGTGCTCCTGTGTATCCGACCAGGCCACTCCCTTGTTTGCGGTGTTTCTTCAGTGTATCCGACTCTGTGTTCCGCTGATTATAGCTTAGGATTCTTCTGTGTGAGCTGAACCAATTCAGCTAACTAAATCCTGCTTTGCCTCGCTGTACTACACCTCCGCTTCAGAGACTGCTCTCCCGATTACAGCCTGCCTTGTTCTCTTACCGGCCGTCTATCACCTATCACGTCAGTAGTATAACCTAAGGGCCGCGACCTGCGGACCTCCGTCAGCAAAATCCATCCCGCCTTGCAGCGGTTCTTGGTGAAGCCCAGGGGATTCGTTAGACTCCGTGTCTTGGGAAAGCCAGCGCTAACACTGACTGATAGAAATGTCCTGAGATCCATGACAATACCCCAGTCTCCTGCATTTTCCAACATACCTGGTTTTTGGCCATGGATAATCTGCCTAAATGAACTAGCTGCCAACCTACCTGGGCAACATGGATCTGTATGCAATAAGGTAGGTCTCTATCAACACAGGGTGATGAGGAAGGCTTGACTTACAAGCCATTTGCTAGCATTGATAAAGGGTCTTTAAACTGACCACGCACATAGCGATTTATTCAGGCAACTTGACCGGCATTGCTATGTTTTTGTAGCCATCAGCTAAACCACTCTCACGGGGGTCCATACATGCGGGCAAATTAGACACAGATCCGGATGATAGCAGAGCAGGAACAACGTCTGCATCTTAATATGTGTGTCCTGTTTTCATCTGATATCTTCTCTGATGTTAATCAGAAAGATTAGGGACCTATGACTTTGAAATCTAGGGGTTATATTTACTAAACTGCGGGTTTTAAAAGGGGAGATGTTGCCTATAGCAACCAATCAGATTCTAGCTGTCATTTTATAGAATGCACTAACTAAATAAAAGCTATAATCTGATTGGTTGCTATAGGCAACATCTCCACTTTCCCAAACCCGCAGTTTAGTAAATCTAGCCCTAGGTGTTTTTACTAACCCGCTCCCCTTACTATCAACTTTAGTTTTTATCTCAAACAATGCATTCAAAGTATACATAACATTAATAGAGCTTCCTTATATATAACACACATCTCACAATTCACCTTTCCAAAAAATTAGATCTACCCTTGCACCGCTTGTGTAACTCCCAAATATACAGAGCTCATTATAAAAGCTGCACGAGAACCTGACATTTTGGCTTGTTCCACCTATTGATTTGAAGATAATTCCCTACTTCGCCTCAAAAAGTAACAAGTGTCTACGTATCGTGTGTAACGCATAGTTCACGGGAACAGCATATATTTATTTTAATTGAATAGACGTCAGGTTTATTGCAGGCGAAATGTCACCATAAACTGACAATTCAAATCAGCGTTATTTTTCAGCAATGATGAAAGTCTCAGTCGTGCAACAAACTTCCATTCCCCCGTTGCAAATCGAATCTCCGCAGACCGACTGGGATGTAAATTTAGTGCCTGGGCGGCTTTCATTAATTATTTTCCGCGTTTGAGCAAGTCATTAGAGCTGTCACATTAACCTGACATGTAGAATAAAATGTCCCCAGAATCGGTGCCCCCCCCCTCGTTCCTCTTCATTGTTTTCTGTCTATCACAAATATCTCCCCAGCGAAAATCCCCCCCCCCCCCCAACCACACATACACAGAACACACGAAACCTCGTTTCCATGACAGTGAGAATATTTCACAATACCTGGAAGGCTGCGGTCCTACTGGCTGTGTGCTTAATGTACAAGTATTCCATATCGTGCTCCGCATTACATTAATCCTGTCTGTGTTTTCTCTTGAGCTTGGACAGAATGTGATTCTGACAACTAGTTTTTATTTTACTTGCTCATGGTTTCAATCGCTCTAATTTCCCCCCTCCTTGAACTTACATGTTTTAGGTTGGGTACACACTATACAAAATTTCTCCCGATGTGATATCCTAAACGATTTTACCAACAATTAACTAAAAAAAAAAAGTCCTGATCAGCAGCTGATTCATGTCTGCTCACTACATACGTTTTACACGATTTACCCTCAGATCTGTGCTCTTCCTCTGTCATAACCATCGGCTGAAAATATGGTGACTCTGCACACTGCATAGAGATCTATGGACACTGCCGGTCCTGAGCGCGTACACACTGCAGGATTGGAATGACATCGCTGAATGACATTTTTAGTCCGGTTTAAAAATCAAATGAAACAATACAATGTGCTTTTAAACGATAATCGTTCATCGTTGTAATGTACACACTAATGCGATATCGCGCCAAACGGTCGTTTATCGTGTAATTGGCTGGTTAATCAGCTGAAAACACTGTAGTGTGTACACAGCCTTATTCTCTATAAGGGTCTATTTATGATCCATTGCATTAATTATAATTTGTTTTAGCAATGATAAGAAATTAATTAATGTGTAAATTTATTAAAATTGATTAGCCGGTCCTAGCGAATAATCTATAGTAAACTGAGCACAATCGCAATCTTGGACAATTCTCGATGTGGAGGCGCATGAAGACAAATCTCTCTCCTTCAATGCTCTCCCCATAGAATAGAACGACTACAGTAGAATTTCAGAGCTTGATAAATAGACCATATTTCACCGTTTACTATCCTAGAAGGTAAGGTCAATGATTATCCCTACTTAATGCAACTGAGTGATCATCTTGCAATTTTTTTCTTTCCTGATGTGAGGGGCGTCTTCCAAAATACAATGCCCCCATCCAAAGAACATGTTTGCTCACCCAATGGCGTCATGAGCAGGACACCGATGATATCCATATGTCATGTTCTCACTCACCAGATCTTAGCCCAATCCAGCATTTATGGGATGTTCAGGAATGACGTCTGAAACAGCGTTTTCCCCCAACATCAACCAGAAATCCGCTAAGTGATTTTCTTGTGGAATCAGAGCCGTCTTTGAAACTGGGCACAATGGGCATGTGCCCGGGGGCCCAGCGGGCAAGGGGGCCCGAGGCAAGTCTCCTGTAAAAAAAACACAAAAAAAAAAAAAAAAATTACCTTTTGCGGCCACCTTGACCGTTCAGGTCAGGTGGCGATCCGGCTTCCTCCCTGGTCCCCTCTTCCTTACTGCGCTCGCAGTGAATATCGGGCGTGATGGCGTGATTCACTGTAAGCACAGCACGGAGGAGCGCAAAACAGCAACAGCGACGAAGAAGAGAAAAGGATCGGACTTGGAGAATAAGGCAATTGAAAGGTAAGTTATGGGGGATTTGAAAAACAAAGTGAGATATATGTATAGATATAGATATATATATACACATTATATATATATATATATATATATATATATATATATATATAGGGGCCCCGGTGCACTGTTTTGCCCGGGGGCCCATAATGTTGTTAAGATGGCCCTTTGTGGAATGATTGTGCTATATTCATCCTGCACAAAGCCAGACAGTGGTAGACTCAGAGCCACGGCTCACAGAGGCTGCACTGACCCAATGCTCGATTTAAAAACCCCTTCAAAGCTGAAAAAAGAACTTCAAGGTATTTTTGATGACATTACAACACCGTCAGAGGATTGCTGTGACTGGCAATGTCTACCAGTGAACAAGTCAGGATTCATTAGACTGCATTGAGTGTCTGGTTTGCAATGGGGCAATCACGTGTTCCTGCCCTGCAGCAAATTGTGTCTTACTCATCAGACTCGCCCTTTAATACAGACGTGTAAATTGTCCCATGTACAGAGAGGTTTAATTAGGCATTTCTTGCCTTTAAGGTATGTGCAGTCAAAATGAAGTGTAAGTTAAACCTTCTACTACAGCCATGTATAATTACAATGATTATTATTTTGCATGACTTGTCCTCTATGCTTTATTGTGATTGGCTGTCCCAAAGGAGTAGCAGCTGAGACAGCCAATAGAAAGGAAGGGGAGGCCGAATGTTGTTGGAAACTGTATGCCAGAGTACATTTTTAAAGGGATAATTCCACCCAAAAGTACATTTTTTACTTGTGGGTAGAATTAGGTGACATAAGTTAAACAAGAAATTCACCCCAAAGGGAAGTTTATGTGGAAGGGGCTTCGACAACCCCACTTACAGCTTGAAAAAAGTTCCCCGAGTAGGAGAGAGTGTGTACGTTCTTAGCACAGTACCGAGTAGACGCTACGAGGCGAAGTAATGCAAAAAATGAGCTTTATTTTTGCTGAGCGAGATTACACATACTTGCCAACTCTCCCTTAATGTCAGGGAGACTGCCTGAAATAATGGTGATCTCCCTCACTCCCTGAAGAGTCTGGCATTCTCCCTGATACTGAGCCAGTACAAGACGTGGTTGGCTTCACTATCTGTGGCATGATGACACAGTTCAGAAATTGTGTCCTATGTCCATGTATTGATGCCTATGGAGGTGGCCATTTTCATGGAGACCAAGATTTAATCAAAGATTGACAGGTAAGACAACATGACTTCAGTAATGGAGACAGAAATGTAAAAGACACTTCAGTCTGTAGAGATCCATTAGCTGCTTATCTTTAGCGCATAGTTGCCTACTCTCCCGGAACGTCCGGGAGACTCCAGGGAGAGCAGGGCAACCTCCCGGTTCTCATATCCACAATAGACAAGAGGCGGGGGGGGCGAGCCTTAATGACGCAAATATTGCGTTCGTCAAGCCCTGCCCCCTCACGCCCACCTTCCCAGGATCTCCCTGAAGCCAACGAGGAAAAGTTGGCAAGTATGAGATTACATAAATGAGAAAGAGTGGAGAGGGCACAGTTCCTTGCTGTCGGGAGTGGTGCATGGCCACTTTCACTTCACAGTTCAGAGTTGGTGGTCTTTGGGTCTCATTCTATATTTTTAAAGGAACACAATCTGCACTTCCATGTTGCACTTCAGAGGAGGACCGCATTTCCAGCTGCACTCCGAGCAATGTAATGAAAAAATGTCCCCTCACTCACAATTAATCTAAGTCATAAGTGAGCGTTAACATGCCATAATTTTAAGAAAGAGACAGAGGAGTATTTTATTTACGCGGGGTAACCAGCGAGACCCCAGCTTCCCTATAGGCTGCGCCCACTAATGACATGGCAACTCCTGGCAGCAGACATCTGAATGGGCCAGATATCTTCTGAGGGTTCTCTACAGTTTGATATTCCAGTAACATTTCCTTTGACACTCATATGTGGAATAAAATTATGAACAGACCACCCAACCAGAACATTAATTTCAGCTTGAAATGTTGGTGTATGTACAGCTCAGTAGTATCAACTTTATCGGAAATGATCATGGTAGTCCCCCCACAATGGCTGAAATCCTAGAACTGTCCATTATAGCATCTTCAGCTCCCTTATGGTCAACAATGTCTACAAATAACTGGTTCGTTACTTATATTCCTTAATCTCTGATATTCCTGGATCTTACTGTCTGATATCCCTGGATCTTGCCATCTGATATCCCTGGATCTTACTGTCTGATATCCCTGGATCTTGCCGTGTGATATCCCTGGATCTTGCCGTGTGATATCCCTGGATCTTGCCGTGTGATATCCCTGGATCTTGCCATCTGATATCCCTGGATCTTACTGTCTGATATCCCTGGATCTTGCTGTCTGATATCCCTGGATCTTACTGTCTGATATCCCTGGATCTAGCTGTCTGATATCCCTAGATCTTACTGTCTGATATACCTGGATCTTGCTGTCTGATATCCCTGGATCTTACTTTGGAAGTTTTACTAACGGATAACTTCTTGAATAACAGCTGGAGACCTGTTCCACGCTTTACAAGTAAAACCTTGGCACCAGGATTGTTGTTTACAGACTAAACTTGACATGTCAGGAATAATTATCTGACCTCATCTCCAGAAACTTTTCAGCTGCGTGATCCACACATACACTTTCACCAGATAGGTCTGAGTTTGAAATTAAATAAATAAAATAATACAGCAAGTCTTAAAAACTCCATTCTCTGCTAAATATAATGATTCACTCACTACCCCTCCTTCTTTCTTTCCACGGATGTATTAATATTGGAATGGGACAAGTAGACACATTAAAGGACAAGTTACCCAAATTAGACTCATATTGACTTTAAACAGACACCTTTGAGTATTGTGGTGAAGTATTCCCTCCCTTACATCTCAAACAGCAAAGAACACATTGTATAATTTGCAAATAGTTTAAGGCTGCTGATATGGGTCAAAAAGCTCAAATAGCAAAGCATAATATGTCTGTTAAAACATATTGTGCGTTTAATGTCAAGTTATATGTAGCCAAAGAGGATTGTTAAATTATATTGACACATTTCATTACACTTGGGGCTAGATTTACTAAACTGCGGGTTTGAAAAAGTGGAGATGTTGCCTATAGCAACCAATCAGATTCTAGCTTTCATTTATTTAGTGCATTCTACAAAATGACAGCTAGAATCTAATTGGTTGCTATAGGCAACATCTCACATTTTTTCAAACCCGCAGTTTAGTAAATATACCCCTTGATTTAAGTTTGTGTTTCGGGGTTCCACTGAAAATCTCAATTGATTTATTATAGTTTACTTATATAGTGCCACCATAGTATGTAGAGCTGTACAAAGAATATATAACCACACGCAAACTAGGGTAATTTTAGTCAGCAGCCACTTAACCTACCAGTATGTTTTTGGACTGAGGAAGGTGGAGGTGAAACCCACGCAAACACGGGGAGAACATACAAACTCCACACATTGGTCATAATCGATCCCAGGGCCCCAGCGCTGTGAGCAATGCTAACCACTGTTAACCTAGAGAAAAACTGCGTTTCCGTGGTGATGCTTGTGATACCTACAGCGGACCACTAACTCCGAATTTTGACGGTGTTCTCAGACTGCTGAAAACTAATTTGGGAGCTTGACACATTCATATTGTAAACTGGACTCTTCCCAAACTATCTGTGGGATATGTCAATGTAAATTAACTGTTTAACTCGTCTACACAGCTGTATATAGACATCCAAGGTATAAGCTGAATATATACAGGGTAATGAATGTTCTTCATTTGGGACATTTTGGTTTCTGGATTACTAACTAATGGATTATTAATCTTTCTGAGCCCGGAGGCTCTAAAATACAATATGACAAGTCTATCTCAATTCATTTGATTAGGAGCGGAGACAGAGATTATATTATTTAGGAGCACAAGTGGTTTACGTAAGCACCTTAATTATCATACGTCTTTCATTTAAAAGAAAATAATATTTCTTATTTACTTTATATTAACCACAGTGTTGTTGTTTTAGTGCTTAGTTTTATTTGTGTGCTTCATTATATTGTATGCACAGGGTCCAGTTACCCTCAAACAGCTGCAGCAGATCATCCTATATCTACGGTTAAGGCACAACTTGCATATTAATCAGAATGCCTGATTGCTGCCTTGTTAATTCCAAATTCCGTTTGTATTCCGCCAGCTAGCAGCAAGTTCCGTGAAAATCTCTGCAGAGATTACAGAGCCTGGGAGTTCATGCTCTGGTTGCTGAGGCGATGAGCATAAAATGTGATCTCACTACAAATATTGGACAAGAAGGGAAAAAAAATGATTTAAAAATACATGAGCTGAGAAGGTTTAAAGAAATTTGAATGCCGCGGAGGAGCAGGACTACGCTGGAATGAAACGTCCTTGCAGATCGCACAGGAGCACGTTAAAATTTGATGGACTGAGTAACATTCGCTGCCATATCAAGGGATCAGTATACAATTGCATTATGTGTGAGACATTATACCCTTTTTTGGTTTTATTACAGTATACACTATTTGGATGGTTTTATGGACAAGACCGCCGTGGTAAACAATTGCATTATTATTATTATTATTATTATTATTATTAATAACCTTATTTATATAGCGCCACATGAGGTCTGCAGCGCCGTACAGAGGTCAAACAACAATACAATACATGGTATAACAGTACAATACAGTAAACAAATAACACAACTCTCAACGCAGCTACTGGGTTACAAGGGGTATACTCAGTGCAGGCTGAAACCTGTGCCCATTAGTGTGGGCGCAACTAACAGGTTTAGAGCCACTGAAAGAGGTGCACAGACAATGGAGGAGTGGAGGACAATGGGCAGAGAGCCCGAGGAGGAGGTGCGCAGTGAAGGGGTGAGCAAAAGTTATAGGTGATGAGAACAGGAGGGAAGAGGGCCCTGCACCCTAGAGCTTACAATCTAAAGTGAAAGGGGCAGACATACAGATGACACATGGGGTGAGCCAATGTCAGGTGATCTGAGGGCAAGAAGCAGCAGTGGGAGAGATGGAGTATGAGAGAGGGTGAGGTATACTACATGGTGCGATGGTTACGCGGAGGACTGATTTTATAAACAGATGGGTTTTCAACTTCAGCTATACAGGCTAGGGGGATATTCTGATAGAACAAGGGACGATTGTTCCAGTGGTGGGGGGCAGCACAGGAGAAGTCTTGGATAAGGGAATGATGGTAATGGTGAAAGTTGTTTAAATGCATTTGTCACAATACACAGTGATGGCAGCCATTTTGTGGGTGCCCCAATATTGATGGAAAAGCAGCCAATCAATTTACTAGTCACCAGTGACATCATCGCACATGGCAACAACCATGATTTTCTTGGGACAATCATGATTTCTGGTAGGCAAAAAGTGAGTTGTGCAGCTGGAAAGGGGGTGGAGCATTACCCAAAATAGGCATAATTTGGGAATAATTTGAGTGTGGTTTAGATGAATCTGGGGCATAGTTTAATTTATACTGATTTTCCAGTTGGTAATGCGGGCAGGTATGCATTGCTGAGACATGAGGTACTTTGTGCCTCAAACCTCATTGATGTCCTTAGTTAAATGCTAAATATTGGTTCAGACTACAAAAAAATGGCTGCCACCTCTGTTTATATTTTACCCCTCCTGTACCCCCCTCTCTCTCTCCCCGGTGTCTCCTGTCCCCCCCTCTCTCTCTCCCCGGTGCCTCCTGTCCCCCCTCCTTGGCCCCTGTATGAGCCATGTCTGCCGCACGGGGGCAGCACTACTCCCCCTCCTGTCACTCAGTCTCCGGCAGTGATTTCCCCGCCCTCCCTCCTTCCTCGCACTTTCCCCGGGACTCCGGCAGATCTGGAGCCTGAGAGTCGCCCGGGAGCTGCGTGTGATCCCCGCTGCTGCCCCGAGCAGCGTCCCCGGCCGCCAGGAGCCGCCCGAGCCCGGAGCCGCCCGGGGATGAGAACTTTGCAGTCAGCGCGCAAGAAGTTAGTCCGAGAGCTCAGAGCGATGGGGCCGCGGGAGAGAGCTGCCCTCTGCCTGCTCTGCCTCTGCTCCATGGCGGTGCCCTGGACACCTGCCCTGGCTGAGTCCGACCCCTCCGTCCTGGACGAGGCGCAGCTGCTGTCCGACCACATGAGGAGACTGTCCACGGAGGAGCTGGGGGTGCTGACCATGCAGGTGAGTCCTGTCTGGGGGGTATGGTGTGCTCCCCAAGACTGCTGGGCACTATATATATATATATATATATATATATATATATATATATATATATATATATATATATACATACATACATACTGTATTTAGGGCACCTCTGGGGTTCACCCTGTTTCTGGTGTCTAGTGTCAGTGGTTGGGTCACTGATCTATCACTGTTGGGGGGTCTGGGTGAAGGAACAACATATGGATTACAGAGGTGTCTGTGGGAATCATTACCCCATCTTTGGTTTTCAAGACTACAATATCTGTAACATAAAATGCATTTATTGTTTCCCCTCTTGTAATGTGAGGGTTACTATTAGGATTCATACAGGACCCTGTTGAATTGCACTATGTGTTATTATTGTTCTGTCCTTAGTTGTCCAGCATGTTGTGGTTTAAGGGGCATTGATGTGACTGAATAGTCCTGGGGGGAGGGGTTGTGAATATTATTTTTGCCACAAGGTTGTCCTGCTGGGTGTCCAGTGGTGGTAACCCCCCAAGGCTATTTATAGAGAGTATTGTGCTAGTAAGTCCTTGTCCTGCATGTAGTCATGTACAACCAGATAACAGCTGGTGCAGAACCTCTTGTAAGACAGCGTTGATCAGACCTCACCAGCTTGTGGTACAAAAATCTCTTTTGGGAGCAAAGGGTTCTGCTATAAGTTGCCCAATATCTGTGCAGCACTGAATTATTCTGGGAATGCCCAAATCTGTGTCTTTAATGGTCTTGGTGAAATGACAATGGTGGCAGATAAAAATGAAAAACTTTTACTGAATGAATAAAGCAGACACCAACATTTAGTTCTGTTTCCACATAAATACCAGTGATGTGCAACTGCAGTATATGTGTGTGTGTGTGTGTGTGTATATATATATATATATATATATATATATATATATATATATATATATATTAGTGTGTGTGTTACCTTGATACATAGGCTGTACTACATATGTACACATGTAGCATTTTTATATAGTGATTTGATTGTACTGTTATACGTATATCTATACACAAGGTTCTTTCTATGTATAGCTCCTGATTGTTATGGAGCATTGGAATTTACTCTTCCTCTAATAGACAATTTTCCTTCCTAAATGAGTTATAGTTTTAATCATTAAGACTTTGTGTGGAGGGGGGGGGGGGGGTAGCATTTGTGGATTTTTGCAACAAATCTATCAAGTTTAGCATAGGAAATTTAAAAGGGGGTTTCAATTAAAAAAAAGAAAAAAAAGATATATATATATATATATATATATATATATATATATATATATATATATATATATCCTTAAATGATAGGACTAGTATCACTATCTACCTAGTTAGCACAGTGTGTATGTTTTATTTATATATGCTGTAGAGGCATCGTGGTTTGGGGCTGCTCTCGTCAAGACTGATAAAATAGTCTGTTTCTTTTTTCATCTGTTCTACACTATATTTTTATCTCTAAAACATTGCACACCGAATATAGGGATGGAAGAGATTTAAAGATCAGTGGAGTGTTGTGTTGTGTAGCAGCCAAATGCTTTCTTTGCATGGGGGGGGGGGGACCTTGGAAATCTGCTGTTTGAAATCCAGATTACTGTAGTTTCTGCGATCACTGGTTAATTCTTTTTGTTGATAGTCTTGACATACTGATATAATGGCCAACTAGAATCTGCAAGTTAAATGCAACTATGTAATCGTTAAATCCACTTAAATGTGTGTATAAATAATCCTGATATACCAATTGTGTTTGAATATATAAATTTTCACGGGAGTGTATGTATGTATTATATATATATATATATATATATATATATATATATATATATATATATATATATACATACACACACACACACACACACATACTTTGCAATGATTACTGATATATTTTAATTGCTTCCAGCAACAAAAAAGCAAAATTTAAAAGGACTGTATAAATCAAGTCAATTAAGTTTTAAAGGCTTTGGAGATTAGCTAGAATGCATTGCTATGCAGCCAGTGGGAGATTGCCCCCAAATGGCCTTTTATCTTTGAAAGCGGTCCGTTTTACCACAGATTACACCCTCCTTGTGTCGCCTGCCCCCCTGCAGTTTGGTCTTTGTCTTGCAAACAAAATATTGCCATGACCTGTTGTTTGATGTATGGTTGGATTTTAAAATAATAAAATGAATAGGTTTAATGTGGCTGCTCTTGGGTGTGTCCTGCATGAAATATTTATATATTTCTTTGCAGACCGTTGCAAGTAATTTGTAATCTGAGATTATGATAAATCTTTACATTACACATGTTTTGCATTTAGCGTGATTTATCTAGCGAACGGGAAATGTCCATTGGTACATAGTGGAGAATGAATAAATTACAGTGCACACTTATTAGTATTCCCTGACTTAGGCCGCTATAGTGAATCGTGTGTTACGTCACTAGGAATGGTTCAAATCAGACGTGATCCAGACAGGCAGCCAGAATTGCAATGCAATCCAATCCGGTCATGTCTGTCTGTTCAACTCTGCAGTAATAACATACATGTGTGGAATTATCTTGCAGACCAGACCATTCCTGAGGCCGAAACAGTTTTGCACCCGCTTTTATTTTTTTACTTCTTCCTTGTTGTCTTTTGGAGATACCCGGGCATGCCCTCCCCCCATCTCCTGCATTTGTTTACAGGCCCTTTTTTATGGACAGCAAACTCTGTCTGTACTGCAAACTGCATCTTCAGTTGACAACTGCCCGATCCAGCAGTGTCAGAATCCTCTGGGATTATGTGTTAGAGGAATCTAAACCACCCCCCTGTAATTGTGCCAGTGCACCAGATCAAAGGCAGCCGCTTTCCATTCTTCTGCTTGGGGATATTTTCCTATGTTAAAAGTCACTGTTTATTTTTATACTACTGCCTTAAAAAAAAAAAGGTCTAACTTTGTTTTGCACCTTTGCAGCTAAAAGTGACACGTATACCTTTTTTGTTTTCAGTAGGGAACCAGATTAAGGTAGACCTGTGACCTACACACCGTGGAGGCAGCCATATTGTTTGTTGGAGCGATAGTCATGACATTGCAGTCATCTAAGTGACGTCGCTGTGATGTCCCTGATGATTTCAAGGGCTGAATAATTGTTTGGCATAAAATAATGTCTGCCTACGCTGTATGTTTAAAGTTAGCCACAAATGTACTAAAGTTTTTTTTTTAACTAATAAAAGCATGTAAGAAGCTATGGCGATCAAAGCAACGTTTATAATGATCTCATGCCCATCAGCATTCATAATTGTCTTCTGCAGCGCTGGCATTTTGTCCAACGCTGCCCGGTCTATTTACTTGTATTCACGGCAATTTAATGCATTGGTGTCAATGGATAGTGACACCCCCCCTTACCACAAGTACATGCATTCATTATCTACCACATGTCAAATGTGATTGCGTTTGACATGTGATGTTGCTGACGTTTAACGCTGCGCTGGTGGGTAAGAGCCTCTGCGAATCTCCCCAACAGTTTATCATCATCATCACCATTTATTTATAAAGCACCACTAATTCTGCAGCGCTGTACAGAGAACTCGCTCACATCAGTCCCTGCCCCATTGGGGCTTACAGTCTAAATTCCCTAACACACACACACACACATGTTTTTGGAGTGTGAGAGGAAACCGGAGCACCCGGAGGAAACCCACGCAAACATGCGGAGAACATACAAACTCCACACAGATAAGGAATTGAACCCATGACCCCAGTGCTGTGAGGCAGAAGTGCTAACCACTGAGCCACTGTGCTGCCAAACAGTTGGACTTGAACAGGAAGTGCATCTGAACCAAACTCCCCCTCCACAGCTAGGTCTAATATCTTCAGTTCTGTCAAGTCCCTGTAAAGTTTAAATGTTCATTTGTGGAGACTAGTTGAGTAACTGCTATTTTAGAGTTTGTGATTTACTAAAAAAAGTATAGACGCAAAAGTGTGAAAATGGATTACGCCCCCAACGATGAGATCCGTTCATCCGCTATAACCCCAGAGTGGCTGGATAGTTTGACCACACGTATATGTTGGTGTGTGGTCCAGTCAAGTCGGACAGGTCCAGTCTTTCATTCCGCAAGCTGAATGGTCGATCACAAGTGACACAATGGCTACCATTATCCCGTGATCACACACTCACACACTGGCTAATGCAGTCATCTGTCGCCAAGATTTACTGTCTAAACCCATAAAGTAGATGCTGTCCAAACCAATTGTCTTTTTATTGTTTTGTGTAGTAAATCTTGTTGCAGAAGAATGCTGGCAGCTTTAAAAAAAAAAAAATGCCTCTCCGAGAAAGAAAACGCCCAGAAATTAATAGTCTGCGTTTTCATTAACGTTTGTTCAACCGACAAAATGGATGCCTCCCGTGTGGAGGAGACGGGTACGTTGTGTTATAATAACCGCTGGGCATTTTCTTCTGTCAGGGAGAGATGTCTTGAGGCTGTTTTTTTTCTCCTTGTGCAGATAGTCAACGTTGTATTAATAATCCTCTGCAATTCATTGTAGTCGGCCCTCAGCTGTGTAACACGGATTGTCTGCTGGTTCAGCTCCAAATACAACAATCTTTTGAGGGCCTTTTGTGAAAGCAAAAGACTGTTGCCATTTTTTTTTTCCTTCCTATTTAATTCCACTTGGACGTTTTCAGTTTCATATAATAAATACCAAAAAAAAGAAGAAAAAAAATTGAATGAGGGCCAAGTGGAAAGGCAGTTCAAACGAGCACGCCTAGGAGGCTGAATTTGAATTTTTAATTAGGCTTTGAGTTCTGTCTTCAAAGCCCGAGACATCATTAGCGATGTAAGCCTGTCTGCATTAGCCAAGAGTGACATTTTTTACTTCAAACGCAGCAGCGCAGCTGTCCTGCTCAGATAAAAGTTGCGAGAGCGCGGTGCGGCAAGGTGGATTGGCGGGTAATTATCTGCCCTGCTTCTCAGCTGTACGCTGGGATCTCACAGTATCATAGCCAGTCAGGGTGAATTATTAACAGCAGAAAATCCAAATATGTCAGTGTAATTTGGCGTCTCTTAAGCTGCAGTGGGGCTGATAAGCCGCATGCTTAAAAATCTGTGTGAACTGAATGCACTAAATGACTCTAACGATCAGCGGCCTTGTTCACGCTGAGCAAGACACCCGCTGTAAACCGAGATCCGTGATTGCTTAGTCGTGCTGAAGAAAATGAGTTATTTACAAGGCTCATGACTTTATATTATTACCATACTGTTATGTGTTCTGCGTGGGATTAGTCTGCAGCATCCTGCGGCTCTCCAACTCTTCTGGAGCTAGTAGAGCGTGCTGGGACTTATAGTTCCAAATAAGTGGATGAACCACACGTTTCCGATCAGTGCACCAGATAATATGTGTAGGGTGGTTTGTCCTGTTTGTGTTGTTGTGTTTAAGGGAAAATATAACCAATAATGTACATTTTCATGTAATGTAGGGAACATTTGCACATCAGGTTGGTGAGAGATAGTGACTTAGATTAAAGGACTGTTTAAACCTTGTCTAAAAGTGTTACTATTACTCACAAATATATGTGGAGAAGTTTCCATCCCTTGACAGAACTTGATAAGTTTGGTGTTGTGTATACGTTTGGTTTGTCATTAAGAGTTTTAAAGGATTGTTCAACCTTTTAGGTGGAAAAGTTAAACTCTAATCCCGCCCCTCCCAACTATCCTTTACGTTACATGTGGGGGTCATTTCACTTTGACTCTATCCTCTGCGTGGTCGGGGCCCCTGAAGAAATTGCGCCACTCATCTCGCCGCTTCAGACCGCAGATCACCGATGCCCAGGTTCCCCGATCGGTGACTGTAGCGTAGCCGTATGTATACCGTATGTATACCGTATGTATTTGAACTTCTGAAACTTTTCTGTTTTGTATTTGTTCTGATCTTATTAGTAGATATTTTGTATAAGGCAGTCTGTATATTAGGTACTGTGGACCTTTAAAGATGGCAGCTGCCAGCAAGGGGATAGGACAGTTATAATGCTGATCAGCTCTTCTTTAGTCATTTCACATATGTAGTTATGTAATGTCCAGTTTTAATAGAGTTAGGGCCTTTCTACACAAATGTCTCTTTGAATGGCATTGCAGATGGATTCCCATTACGCCCAAAATTAACAGGATAATCAGGAAGAGGTTCCTATAACAGGTTTACCTCATTCTGAACCTAAATGAACGATAAGGTGTTTATATGGATGTGAATACAAGGCCTTATTAATATTAGCCAAGAGATCCCTCTATGACATCACTGGTACCTGGTAAATAGATTAGGCCCTTGGAATAGATCCACTCTGTGTAGATGACAGATCTACTTTAAAGGAGAACTTCAATCTCCTGGTTGTCTGTTCTAATTTTATTTACAAATGTGTATTTCTTACAGAACTGAATTGTATAACTATTACTAGGGCAGGACACATCACTGAAGCCTGTGAGCCACGACATTTGTAGAATGATCATGTTGGGGAATCTGAATGATTTAAACACTCCTGTTTAGACATCATTCTGTGTGGTCTATAAACGACCAACATCTTGTTGGGTGTCAGGAAACTAGAGGTAACCAAGACCTCTATGTATATTTGGGTGGTGGTTATTATGTGCTCAGTCCATCATACAACTTTTAAATATTTTGCCTTTTCATTTTAGCTTCCACCCGGTGCTTTTCAGCCATGGCATTGTATCATCAAGCAGAGTTCTATCATTCCGTTGAGTTGGGGATATAATGCAAAGCTGTTATGGGCAGCTTGTGTGCGGGCAGCTCTTGGCGTCTTTTATTTAAGCGCTGCCACAGATTGTGTAGTGCCTGACAAAAGGAGAGAATGGGCCATTAGGCTTAGCGGAAAATGTGGAGGGGTGTAGAGGTGCCAACTGGGCATTGAGTATATAGTAACCCACCTCTCTGAGAAAGTACAGGGCAATAGCATCGTGGCTCATCAATGATATTCAGGCCAAGTGAGAGGTTTTTCTTTAAAAATGGAAAAAAAAATCGGCACCGGCGTTTATCTTAATGGTACCAACCTTTTAGCTTCCCTGGGCCACATTGGCAGACGACGAGTTGGTTTGGGCCGCACATAAGATACACTAACAATAACGATAGGTGATCATCCAAAAAACCATAGAAAACACAGTTAACATATATGAGAAAAAAAAGTTATATATATATATATATATATATATATAGAGATAGAGATAGATATCACTTTTTTTTCAAATCCCCCTATACTTACCTTTCAATCGCCCTGTTCAAAAAATCCTCTCTAGTTATTATACTATAATCACTTTTTGTATTGTTTCGATGCAATATCATTTCAGCCAGGTATTGTATATCAGGGTGCCCTGACCAGGCCTGCGGTACCTGACATATACACCACTGTGACCCCAAATTGTCACCTGTTTTGATAATTACACCACTGTGTTAGAGGATAACAACTTATAATGGGCCAAAGAGAATAATATATAATGCCCCATTAGTAATACAAGTAGAAGTATGTAGCAGGGAGATAAGGTCCATGATGCTCCTGGGCCAGGTGACTTTTATTCACTTGTATTCACTTATGTCCCTTGAAATAATAAAAAAAAATCCCCCTTAACTTACCTTTTAATCAGCTTGTTCTCCTGTCCTCTTCTCTTCTTTTCTCCAATTCTGTGCTGCTGATTGTTCTTCTCGCGCGGGTGTCTCCTCTGTGCTGCGCTCCGCAATGGATGTTGGGCGTGATGACATCACGCCCGACATTCACTGCGAGCACCGCACGGAGGAGGAGACAAGGGGAGGGAGCCGGAGTACCAGCTGACGTGACCGCAAGGTAAAGTAGTTTCTTTTCTTTCTTTTTTTTTTTTGCAGGATTTTTTTTCTCCATTAAGAGCGCTGCCCCCTTGCCACAACCAAAACTCCTTCTGGGCCACATTTACAGGCGTGCTGGGCCGCGGGTTGGACAACCATGCTCTAGACAAACCCACTTGTTAATCTAGAACCACAAAGAATGAGAAGTTTAGGAAACTGAGCATTTTCAATGACACCCAGGACGTCTGGTGGTCCTATCTCAGGAGCAACCTGCAGCAAATGCATCGTATTTGGCAGAGTCATGTTGCTGGTTTGGAGTGCGACCCGTTTTATCTGGAAAGAGTTAGCCGACTGAACGCACGTTCTCCTGTGTCTGAGACAAATGTCATCCAGATGTTGATCATCTTGGTTTCAATTTCCATCACTCCTAATTACACCTGATTGGTTTTATGCGGTCTGTTTTATTTATTTTATGTTTTTTCTTTCCTTGAGAGGGCTACGGTTGTTCCCACCATGTTGGGGATTATTACCAGACTAAAGACTGCTTTGGTTTTGTACTATGATTAAAGTGCACGTCTCACAAAAGCCACTCCTGCCGCAATCAAGTTGAATTTTGACCACATTTGAGTCTGTCAGTTTGCAGGAATGCAGGGAAACTCTCTCCACTCACAGCAAGGTAGGGCACTCGCCAGGGTATCCCTTATAGAGTCTATGAGCTGCTTTGCACTGAATAACCCCTAAGCACCCCCCTCCCCCAGCCCCGATCGGTGTGCACTTTATTAGGGTGCATTTAATTGGCACGCTGTCTGTATGAATGAATGCTTTGAGTCAGGAAACTATTGTGTGTTTCTAGATCTCTTTCCATGTATTGAGATTCCCAAGTCTGTGGCTGAGGAGAGAAGGGAACTTTCAGCCTGAATGGAGAATAATGGGGAGAGCTGTGCTGGGGGGTTGGGGGGGGGGAGACGAGGCTACTCCGGAATGCAAACAACATTGTTATTGGCCGCTATACAAGACCTCCACATTTGTTAACACTTTTCATTCTCTGCACCACCAGCTGGGGCTCCGCATAAGTAAGCAGATTGGTACAGCTCTGGAAAACCTATCACTTTATTGGCAATGGCACTTTCACAGCTAACATTTTTGTTTGCATTCCAAGTTGAAAAGAACATTTTTATTTTATTTATTTTTTAATTTAAATGAAATAGTTGGTTTTATGTAAATGTTGCTCCTTAAATCCTAGATGTGACATGCGCTTTGTTCCTAAAAGTAATTTTTCATTCTTATTAATTTTTCTGCTACTTTACATTGAAAAAGAATATGGATGGATGGTTTCATGGATTGCAGATGAATGCTGCATTTATCAAGGCAGGAGAAGCGCTGCCCTCTGTAGTGGGGACTCGCGGTTGTAGGGACGTATTGTTTTCAAGGGGAAAGGCTCCTTCTTCACTGCAATAGAACATATGTAGTTCTGTAGATGCTGGATGCATTGTTCAGTTGCTTCTTGGTGATAATTCGGCAGAAATTAAAGGCTATCTCCATCTTAAACTGAACTTAGTAAGTTTTTTTTTTCTTTCTTTTTCATCTAACCTATCTACTTGTGAACTGGACATTTCAGTTGACATGTATCAAGTGATTTTGAAAAAAAAACTAATCTGAGCTAATACATTCCTATCCACTTGGACAGAACTTGTCAGTCAGCTACCATTGTCCTATAGGCCCTGATTAAACCAGTGCCTACTAATCCAGCGTGTGTTTTCTTAAAAGCCAGCGTATAATGACAGTGCATATCCGTATATGAATTAAAGATTCCTATACTGTGTTGAGTTATCGCTGCATTCACATGTTTACACAGCTCTACTGCACATCACCATTTAAATAGCCAAGAACTGATATTATCTTATTGCAATGAGAATTTCCTGCAAATGCTACCCTACCACTTAATTGTTGCTGGTAGCCTTACAACATGCTGTATTTGGTCGTTGGCTAGCTGCATGTTGCAGCCTGCTTTATCAGACACCCCGTCTGCCAATCTGGTCCAATATCACCAAATTGGATGACTGAATCCTGTTTCTGGTTGTCCAGCGTTGGGGGTCACCGAATATTTAAATGTTAATGTGGTTTGGGGGTCAGGTACTGTGTTCTCGCAGTCGAATTGGTTTCCGGTGGCATCCATTTGTAAGCCGTTAGTTACTGACGGTGTCTCTAATAAACAATGGCAGGTAGCGGATTCTTTTATGTAATTAAATGCCACTTTAAGGGGGAGACTCGATTCAGTGCGTTGTGTTTCCGAAACAATCCGCAGAGGTAGATCGCCTCAATGTTCTCTCTGAAATCTCCTTACCGTAATAGGTGGAAATATACATATCTGAACATAAGCGTAAAAGACACGTTGATCTAATATGAAAACACATCTTGACATTTATCATTTTCCGCAGTCTCATTGGGTACTTTCACTTGCCTATTTTCAGCCTTTTATATGACCGAAAATACTTCTTTATACTTGCAGACACGAAGTCTGCTGTATATATAAAAATATCCGTGTCTGATTTACCTCAATTGCAGTTTTTTTTTTTTCCCTTGCATTCTCTGGTCTGATTTTTAAATTGTGATCCAAATTTTATGACCCGTATATCCGTTTCCACATACTCGTGTCACCCTCTGACCTGCACGAGGCCTGGATGGATTTAATAAGCTCCGTTATATATTTAGTAGGGATGTTCCCATGGAAACTTGTATATCCGAGAGTGCCATTATCTCCTCTGTGCTCCTTTGTTTGGGGGTGGGACCGGGTTCCCCCCCCACTCGGGACAAAGCAGAGGCTGTATTGGGTGCTCGGACACAATGGCGAGAGTTTGGCGGAAGCAAGCTGACAGTTGGCTGAAATGTCGCAAAAGGAACAACTATTTGTACCACAGGGCATGTGTATAGAATATTTAATTTGCAAAATGCAGCGCGGTTCAATAGAGAATTCCAAATAATTATCACATTAGAGACACAATTTCACTTGTGTATGGGACAATTGTTTTGTTATTACTAAAGATTTTTCTGACCCATGTATTAAAGTGGTAATGTAGCTTGTGGGGAGAGGGGGGATGAAATTCAGCAAGTGGTGCCGCTAAACATCGCCTCAACGCATATTTCCACCATTAGCGGTAAGGAATCTTCCCTTATTTTCCTGCGCCAGTCTATGGGTAGTCCATCGACTCACTAGGAACTAGAAACCTTACAGAGGCATGAGGCACAATGTACCTCACGCCTCAGCAATGTTTCTGATTTCTAAGGAGTGGATAGGCTGATGGCTGCACCATGTGTGGATGACAGAATACGCCTTTAAAACTAGAGTTGATGTAGTAAGTGACACAGTAATGAAGGAATGTTATGCTGGATAGTGAATTATCTTGTCAGTCTTTCAACAACTCAGAAATGTCTGGTGTAATTAGTTGTCATGTTTTTATCTATACATTTTTTGTTTTTTTTAATCCTATGCAATTTGTGTATTTTAGGTCATATAAGTACATTTTGCATTGAGCTCCAACATACAGATGAGCAAAATTAATTTCTATTTTTCCTGAAAGTATTCAATCTAGGCCTAAGAGACAGTGATGTGATGTGTAATCCCTCTTAATGTAGACACATTTAGTACAGAAATAGATCTCGGATACGCTATACACCGAGTGAATGAAACGCTAGTGACAAATCACCATTCATTATTAACCGCATTTAAATGTTACTGCAGGAATTGTGTGTCTGACACGACCAGTCATTGGACTACTTTGTAGGTGTCTTCTATATCCGGACCTGTTTCTCGCGTCGTTATACCCACTACCGCTGTTGCCAGCTGCGCGGTATACTTGCGGTTGCATTCTGGTTTACGGAGAGCATCTGGTTTTATCCGCACGGTTTTCCTGCGTTGGAGAAGCCTATAGTGAGCTCCAGCAGCTAGTTACAAATGTATTTGACATATGTTTTTGCTCATGTTTGTACTGGCGTTAAAAATGCTAACTCCTTGCCAGTGAGTTCCTGGCATGGGTGCAAATGCCTTGTTCATAATGCCTGGTTTCCCACCATACCTCTTGCTTGCAGAAGAACATTCTGCATTGTATTATTTTGTATTATTATTATTATCTTTTATAAGGCACCACAAAGGGCCCCCAGCGCCGTACATGACACTTTCTGTAGTATACAATCAACAGACCGCAACGATCCATAAACACATTACATAATACATGAAAAGTAAAATTATACAAAGACAGACATCTACTTCTTAAACAAATAAGAAGTAGATGGGTGGAGTCTGTGGGCGCCGCTGGGTGGAGTCTGTGGGCGCCGCTGGGTGGAGTCTGTGGGCGCCGCTGGGTGGAGTCTGTGGGCGCCGCTGGGTGGAGTCTGTGGGCGCCGCTGGGCGGAGTCTACGACCAAGTATGTGACCGTGTATATAGTATGAAAAAAAAAACCACCTTCCTCTTGCAGACTTTTTTGTTGTTGCAAAACAAGAATGTATAATCTCTTTATCAGTGAGCATGTTTAGAAAGGCTGATTGTTTCGCAGGATCAACCCTGTATATCACTGGTGTACTATCATAATGTGTCTCTGTTTTAAATGTTCTCTTTATAAGTCCTCCATCCTCCTAATTAAATGGGTTTCGATGTCTGACAGCTTGGCCGATGCGGTCAAAATCGGACCACATCTTCACGGACCACCATCCCATACTCTATAGAGACGGAAATCCAATCTGACCATAGGAGAAATTATTGGCTGATGTCCGTAAGTTAGTGTCTTTGTAGTTCAGCGGCTAACGGCACTGGATCCCATGTGATCCGGTCTCTGATGACCAGACGACATATGAAGTGTGGTCCAAAACCCAAATGGTCGCTCTACACTCAGCGTGTGGCTGGACATGTATGTTCTCTGCAGGTTTCCTCCATGTGCTCTGGTTTCCTCCCACACACCAAAGACATAACAGGAGATTAGTTGGCTCCTGACTACCGGCCTTGGTGTATTTGCCTGTAATGGGGAAATCCGATTGTAAGCTCTTCTAGAGCAGATCCTGATGTGTTTGAGTACAATTCATTGATTGTACACCTTTTATAGAGTGTTTGCACCATATAAATATTAATAATACTATCGTGTATTACTATGCAAACTGTTTGAAACACAACAGTGCAATATATTTGTACACAATGTTTGCTATACGGACAGACACTCACTTACCTGACATTGAAATGGAAACAAAAAAACATGGTTACTGTATATTTTCCCTTTTAGCGAAATACAAGTTACTGTTATCTTTGTAGTGGTCAGTGGCCCTGGGGGCTCATCCAGTGCTTCCCTGGAAGATAATCATCCCTTATGTGGGACAAGTATACCCTGGTAATAATATACCCCCCTCCCTCTGAGAGGACTGTACCACTCGCACAGTCTATAGTGATAAACAGCTGCAGGGCTTCGTTGTGATGATTCAGTTTATTCAATCTTCAAAGATACAGGATGATCTGATTTAATTTCAGTCGGGACGCAATTAACTTGACTGGCACCTGACTTCTCTCTTCGGAGGGCGAATGCGTCATTTGATGATTGGTACAAGGGCCTTTAATAATCAGTGGCCAAAGTCACACAAGTGGTCGGTGATTGCAGTTCGTCAATGGATACGTGAGGTCAGGTGTACGTCACTGTGTTAGGAAAAAAGGTGGTGGAACTCACATCACGTAATCCATCACTGTACACACACCCACACACGCGTCAGTTGTGTAACGAAACATAACTGTCGCCGTCCGCAGTAAGCACTCAGTGCGCGACCACATGACCAATCACAAGCCGAGCAGTGCCATCACAACCAGCACGGACTAAGTACGCATGCAGCGGACTCGACGCACAAGCAGCCCGCATGCACCGTTTTAATGATTTTGCCTCTGACGGAGCTATTCAAGTCCAAGTGGACTAAACCTCAAATGCTCAAAAGTTACTTTTAAAACTTGGAAAATCCGTCGAAAAAAGGTGCCGGAACTCAGTTCTGGTGAGTTCTATGACAAAAAAAGCACTGTGAGAACTGCAGATATGTGATGTCTGCAAAGCTTTGAGAGTGGAGATTGGATATATAGCTCCAAAAATGTTGCAAGACCAACACACAAAGGAGGAAATTCAATTAGAAGTGGGGTGTCTCCGGAATATCCGCGAGACACCTCGCAGCGGAGCTTTGAGAGAAATCTCTGCTCAGATTCAAATCGGCGAGGTGCGGCTGAACTTCGCTTCGATGTTGGGATGCTCATGTCGCTGCCTATTACGGTAAGGCATCTCCGGAGATATTGGTCAGAACATCAATGCCATGTGTTTTAGCTGGCTGTTTCGGAGACACATCACGAAATTTTTCTTTCAGCAAATTGAATCTCCCCCAGAGAGTAGGAAATGCAAATCTGAATACAGATATGTTGTTTGTTTAGAGCTTTGGTTTCAAAGGGGCGTATCTGGGCTTGAAGTGGGCATTAAAGTTAGCAAGGTATTTAAAAGTGGGCCCCAAAACTCAATGGGTATTTGCACAATTTCCTCTCTTTACGAAATGCTCTGTTCCCAAAACAGTCGCATTGTTTTCCAACAAAGCTGTCTGTGTTGAATTAATTAAAAACACTTCTCCAACTAATTAATTCTGCCCATGTAACTGCAATAGGAAATAAAGTGGAACATTTTGTTAGGAGAGCATCATGTGCCGGGCAAAGAGGTCCTTGTAGGATATTTAACTTTAAGAATGATTTGGGGGGAAAAAATGATTTTGTTTCCTGCTGTGTCAGAGCCCGTAGACTTGTGTGTATGTTCTATGTAAGTATATATTTTATGTCTAGCACGGTGGCTCAGTGGTTAGCACTTCTGCCTCACAGCACTGGGGTCATGACTTCAATTCCCGACCATGGCCTTATCTGTGTGGAGTTTGTATGTTCTCCCCGTGTTTGCGTGGGTTTCCTCCGGGTGCTCCGGTTTCCTCCCACACTCCAAAAACATACTGGTAGGTTAATTGGCTGTTATCAAAATTAACCCTAGTCTGTCTGTGTGTGTGTGTTAGGGAATTTAGACTGTAAGCTCCAATGGGGCAGGGACTGATGTGGGTGAGTTCTCTGTACAGCGCTGCGGAATCAGTGGCGCTATATAAATAAATGGTGATGATAATGTCTACATGCAAATACAGGGTCACTGTGCACTTATGTATATTAACACACATGAAAAAATCTGTGAAAAAGGTCACATCCAACACATTATCTGTATTCTCTGTGATAAATTGGTTAAACCATCTGCAATAATGTATTCTTTTCTCATGGTCCGTTGCTTTCAGTTCTTGTACCGCCATTATTTTGTATGGGAAGAGCAGTAACTTCTTCCTCACGGCCTTCTGAGCAGTTCCAACACCAATATCCTGCTGCTGCTGAGCTAACTTTCGTAATGAGTTTGATGGACTCTGCAGCGTCAGAAATGTCCAACAGTTTCTCCTCCCGATAGCTTTGCTGACCTTCCACAGCATTTGGCATCAACCACAGATCCTGTTTCGTGAAACTTATCGATAATGTCACGAACTGCCCTGCGATGTGGAGCAGGTGTGTCTGGGAATTTTTCACATCTGTGTATCTATCCCCTTTTCGGAATACGTGTTCGATCAGCCATACACGTTCTTCAGTTGTTAAAACCATATTGGGAGCAAAATCTGTAACAAAATATGGGGTCTTTTCATAAATAGGTGAAAACAGTGGAGAAGTTGCCCATGGCAACCAATCAGCTGCTCCGTATAATTTTATAATATGAAAATTAGTAATGTTACCTCAATGCTGATTGGTTGCCATGGGCAACTTCTCCACTGCGTCAATTCTCCACTGTTTTCACAACTTTATTAAAAGTGCACAGTGACTTTCCGAACACCCTGTATAAAACTTGTATAAAAAAAATCTCCGGAGGGCTACGGATAATGACGAGATTCATTGAATTGAAACGTTTGTTCCACAGATATAGGATTAGGTTCTGGGAATGCATGAAAGCTTCCTATAGTCTGTTCTCTGTGCACCTTGACATCCACAGATCACATTGCACCATTAATCCCGGTACCTGCAGAATGCGGAATGACTGCATTTCATCCGTATAACCCATCTTATTAACACGCTAAGGTTTGGTTATGGGGGCTACTGTTATAGAAAGTAGAATGTAACTTGTTTAGCACTCTCCTCCTTGCATTATCTTCCTTTTCCAGGCTTCTCGTCACGAGTTTTTATTTTCTATATAGCATTATGCCTCTTATCTCATTGACGATCATAAGTTCCTAGACAATCTTTAGGCTCCGTGATGGTTCTGGGCACACAATGGCTGCCTCTATGGTGTGTGTGATGGGATCACTTAAGTTAACAAAGGAATATTTTTAACACCGTATACGTGTACAGATTCACTGGTGTTTCAGTTGTGCATTTTTAATGCACGTCGTAGGATGTTAAACTGAAAAAAAATTCTTCTGTACCACTCACATTTTTACCTGCGTTGTTGGTAATTTGTTCCATTTTCCATCTGTTTGTGTGTTTTCAAATATTGCAATCATCTTTTAATGTAAGTAAAAAGGTTTCATATGGGAATTTATCATCTTGTTTTACAAGTGATCTCCACTGCCAATGGGGTATGTAGCCCTTAGTTTTATACTTTTTTGATAAACCATCTAATGACAGTGTCGCTTCTCGTTCTTCTGCAGAATTGAAACTGTCTTAGTATGAATGTGGTAAATCTAAGTTAGTTTTGCCAATGTTGACACCATCCACTTCTGGTGCATTCAGCTTTTGATAGCATATTAAGTCAGTTCTCAAATCGTTGTCCTGTTACTTTGACTCTCTCAGATTCGTTACAACCACCAGAGTTATAGCGATGGGGGCAATGCCTCTCTTTATACTACTAGACTGGACGTTGTATGTCCTCTCCCTTCACCCCATTCGCATAGAATGTTTTGGCACAGAAGGTAAATTACCAGAAATGTAATCATTTATGAAACAAGTAACTGTCATGATAAGTAGATTGTGTGAGCTGTTATAGGAAATGTGAACTTGGTGTTGGCAAACTTTTAAAATACTTCTTATACCCCATTCACACTGCCTCCAGAACCTGGGTTTTAGCCACGTTGACCCCTGGGTCGAGGCTTCAGTGTGAACGGGTCCAGGGCCAATTCCCAGATTGGCTGACCCGGGGTATCTTGGAGGGTTATTCCCAGGTCCGACCCGGGTAGCCTCAAGTATGAACGGTGAGATCTAGGTTTTTCAACCCATGGTTTTGCCGGGGTGTCCTGCACTGTCCCTCGGCAATAGCCCAGGTTAATAAATCCGGGATATTGCCAGGGCGGCAGTATGAAAGTGGTATAAGTGACCATTTTTTAAATAAAAATATACAGACAGCAATTTTTACTTCTGTAGTCTATAATATTACCGGTATTGCATTTTGTTTACTGACAGTCGAACGTTTTACTTAATTTTACTTAAAGCCACGCTGGTCAATCCTGTTGTCTCTGTAACATATGTTGTCTCAAGGGCACAGGGCATGGTCACCAATAAGGTGACAATATTGTATGTTCTGTAATTTATTTACTAATGTATCTAGGTGCAAAACTACCACTGAATCACTGCAGCCAATCGGCAATGAGCTTTCATCTGTGGAGAGCAAGGTAGACAGTGAAAGCGAATGTTTGATTGGCTGCTGTGGTTTAATAAGGATTTTGCACCTAATTGAAATGAGTAAATGAGCCGTACTGACTGAAAATCTGATTTCATGATTATAGAATGTAAAAAAAAATGTGTGTACACGTTTTTTTCCCCCCTCTTTTTGGCCTTACAAAAAGATAACAAAACTGCGATGGAAAAACAGGCACTAATCCTAAAATAATGATTTTGTGGAATTCTAAAATATCAACCTTTATTACGAACATAAATGACAATAAATAACCAAACAAAAAATTAAAAATTGAAAATAAAATATAAAAAAAAATAAAAATGGATCAGGCAATAATCAAATACACACCACTTATATATGCTCCTATATTTTAAATAACTGAAATTCTGACCAGTGCGCTGATCTAATCAAACAGGAGTGTCCACTAATATCCAAACTGCACATATATCAGGGTTGGTGATGGTCTATCACAGGTATAATTAAGGTCTCCACTTTTCTCGGACACATGTAGTAGAATTTAACATCATATATTTTCGTTCTCTTCTCCTCTACTCCTTGTTAGTATTCCAAAAATTATGTTTAATACTTAGCCGGCATATAAAACCACTAATTGCAACAGGACAGTTCTCTGTTATGAGAAATGATCACTATTCCATCCATGTATCAGTAGAAGGATATATCAAGTTTATAGAATATAGGTTATTCATAGCTGGAGACTTTGAACAAACTTTGGGAGTAGTCTCTACACGCTGCCTTATTTTTGGACCTTTCTGTACCTGGCCGTCCCCACTGATGTCACACGCACCTTTGTTAGGCCACGCCCCCAAGCTAGTGCGTTATGAGCGGATTATCACTCTTCAGCATTCTTGCCAACTTTTCCCCGTTGCCTTCAGGGAGATCCCGGGGAAGGTGGGGCGGGGCTTGATGAATCGCATGATTTTGGCCCTGACCCTAAACAATTGTTACCGTTTTGGCCAATTACAGCAGGGGGCGGGACTAAGATGACGCAATATTTGCGTCATTAAGCCTCGCCGCTTATCTTTTGCAGGGGCAAGAACCGTGAGGTTTCCCTGCTCTCCCGGGAGGTCTCGCAGAAATGTGGGAGTCTCCCGGACATTCCGGGAGAGTAGGCAGCTATGCGTTAAAGAAAAGCAGCTAATGAATCTCTAGAGACTGAAGTGTCTTTTACATTTCTGTCTCCATTACTCAAGTCATGTTGTCTTACCTGTCAGTCTTTGATTAAATCTTGGTCTTCATGAAAATGGCCACCTCCAAAGGCATCAATACATGGACATAGGATACAATTTCTGAACTGTCATCATGCCACAGACGGCGAAGCCAACCACGTCTTGTACTGGCTCAGCATCAGGGAGAATGCCAGACTCTTCAGGGAGTGAGGGAGATCACCCCTAGTTCAGGGAGTCTCCCTGACATTCAGGGAGATCACCCCTATTTCAGGGAGATCACCCCTATTTCAGGGAGTCTCCCTGACCTTCAGGGAGAGTTGGCAAATATGCTCTTCATTTAGTTGGAGGAAGGTATATAATCACTGAAGGGGAGATCTGCAAAGAGCCTGACTAGCACTGGCATAGAAAAGTAAAATATTTAGAATATTTTCTATATTCATCCATAAATATTTAACCAGTCAAACACAAAAATTGATCAAAAATAAATAAATAGGATAGAGTCCCTTTAAGAACCCCACCATGGATCCCCAGCCACCCGGATCACAAGGTATTTGCTATTAAAAGGATGAAACGGATTAATTTGGGTGTTTTTGTGTTTGTTGTGTTCAGTGATCACAATACAGATGCGTCTGTTCACCGCTGATAAATCCGCTTTTTAATTTTTTTTTCCCTCTCTCTCTGCAAATGCAGCCGGAAGTGGCCCTGGAGTTGGGTTGCCATGACATTTGCCCACTTGTGAAGATGAAAGCCGCACTCCATCTTTCGATGGCTTTTAACTAATTGGGTTGTATTATACCTCTGTTTTTTTTTGTGTGAGAAATGGCCGAAAACAGCTGTTCTCTGTCTTTCATGTAGTTGTAGATGAAACATGCCAAAGACAAGGATATCTAATACCATCTAACCGAGGCCTGTTTGCCTTGTAACGTGATCGGGAGAGTTATTCCTGCATTAAGTCATGGAGAGAGTAGGCTAGTTCAAGGTTTTTTTTTCGGCTATTTGCAAAACATAATTCTTCAGACCGGTAGAATATGGATTTAATCAGGCTGCATTCTTATCGCTGTAAAGGAAAATTTCAGCGACTGTTTACTCCCCCCGAGCGCTGCACAATCTCTGCAGTGAGGCAGATACAGATCAGAGCCTCCGTGAGCACTTCTAATGGTCTGTGACTTGTTTGCTAAAGATTGGCACATAAAGGGCGTGCAACATCTACGGGTTCTGGAGTAAATAACCAGTGCAAGTAGGGTACTGTTTTTGGGGAATTAAATGGACTATAACATCATTTTCTTTGCACAAAGGATGGAAAAGCATTCTCCCTCTCTGTGCAGGCAATGGGCAAGCTCGGGGGGGGGGGGTCTGTCTGCCAACTCTTTGCCTATTCCCTGGTATATTTTGGGTTCTTTCCAGACATGGACGTGCCAAAATGAGATCATTTTAGGCCTCTTCGTCTTGCTATTGTGATAGGATTATTACACCTCAATAGGAGAAGATAAAGGGATTATGGTGAAGGGAATGACAATAATGACCTCTCTACTGAACGG
Source organism: Mixophyes fleayi (assembly GCF_038048845.1). NCBI lineage: Eukaryota > Metazoa > Chordata > Amphibia > Anura > Limnodynastidae > Mixophyes > Mixophyes fleayi. The sequence goes on from NC_134409.1 coordinate 9,408,723, forward strand.
CAAGGTTGAGATTTTGACAATTAGGCATGCCACTGTGGACCTGATTGGCTGCAAATTGTGACATGCGTCGGCGCAAGAACTCCTGCCGGTCCTGACCAGGACCTGCTCGGCAGTTAACAGATATTGATTGGGACAAAGGGTAAATAAAATTGTCTTACTGAGCCAATGAAAATAAACATATCATTTTCCACTTTATCAGTTTATATTTTCCCTTTCGTTAACAATTTATCAAAGGGCATTGATCACTTGACTACAACATGTAGCTGCGTTTGTATCCCCTCTAAATAACATTTTATAGTTTTTCTGTGCAGATTGAGTGTCTGGTTGGCACAATGGCACAGTGGTTGGCATTGCTGCCTGACAGCGCTGAGGACTGTACTGACCGTGGTAGGTTCCCCCTTGTGTAGGCTATTTCCTCTGGGAGCAGTGGTTCCCTGCCACATTCCAGAGACCTAGGGGTAAATGTATCAAGCTGAGCGTTTTCCCGCGGGTTTAAAAAGTGGAGAAGTTGCCTATAACAACCAATCAGAGTCTAGCTGTCATTTTGTAGACTGTGCTAAATAAATGATAGCTAGAATCTGATTGGTTTTTCCAACCCTCCGGAAAACTCTCAGCTTGATACATTTACCCCCTGCTGTTAGATAATAATAAATAATTAACCATCTTCTTATTATATTTTAGTGTGTGTGGTAGAGAATTTAGACTGTAAGCTGCCCTTGGGCAGAGTCTGACTTTCCCGGTAAAGCAATGTGCTGTGTATTGGCTCTATGGAAATAAATGGTTAATATCTTTTCTTCATTTACTAAATATAGAAATAAAGTTTTAATGAAAACTACGGTAATAAAATTTTCCCTTTAATCATTGCCTGTCACCTATTTTAATTATACAATAGGAGACAAGCAATGTTTGTACATTTGTTTTATGTTCACGTATAATGCAACAACTACAGGTCATTATTCTGAATGCTTGGGCCTTAAGGTTTTTTTTTTTTTTTCCGCTTTTTATTTGGAGGAACAGGCCTAAAAATATACTAAACTGCATATAATAATCGCTCTTCTCTTTCCCCTATCTCTTCAATAATTTGTCCAGCAGTGCTCCTCACAGTGCCAGTAAGAAGAGACATACATAAGAAATTTTCACCAAGCAGCAGATATTTATACTATTATTTTTGATTTATTTTTGAGACATTCTGGATAATGGGTTTCTGATACGAGGATAAGCGATCCGATGACTATACAAACTTACACCTCATTACTTCCACCTCCGGAGGATAAGATTTGATACTCCTTATATTAGACATATCGCTCCTCTCACCACCAGTCATCCAATTATTCAGGTTATTGTACAGGAGATTATCACACTCCAAATCCCGTATTGTCTTTCCAAGCCGGATAACTTTGTGCGGTAGTAACTGTAAAAGCTTTCGCCTGGGACATTTGTAAACGGACCGTGGGCTATGTGACGAGCGCTGAGGAAGCTTAAATGACGCTGACAGTTGTTATCTATAAGACCAGCCGACTGACGGACTGTTTTTATTTTAGTTTTATTCAGGATAAATGTCATTTGTTGGGGGTTCAGAATATCCGCTTGTGCCCTCTTCATCGGAGCTCTCGTCTTGTGCCAACAGTATGTCTGATACACCCTCTTCGTAGCTTTATTTACTGGCATACAGCTGTAGTTAGTATGGACTGAATGTGCCAACTTAACTGGAGCCTGGAGGGGAGTGTTTGTTACTGGCTGCCCCTGAAAGCGGATAATGTAAAATTAATGTCTGAAGCCCTGTGTCTGCAATCCGACACTGTGGGAATGCAGGTGGTCTGCAGCCATGTGCAGGAATTAAACCAACATGCCAATCCTTCTCGGGGGCAGAGCGGCCTTGCTCCCTAGGCCTTGAAATGCTTTCTGGCATCCTGTTATTAAACGGGGAGTTGTTTTTGTGTTGAACAGATGAGGTGATGAACCAGAAAGCTGTGGGATTGTTGTTCTAGTGGATGAAATGTGAAATGTCCTGGTTTTATCAAGCAAAGTGAAAAGGCTAATAATCACCTGCAGCAGGTACATGTAGTGGAGTCTGTTTCTTTTCGTCGCCTGAGTCGATATGCAACCTGTCTATTCACTACGTGAGCGCAAATTGTGACCCGAGACATACTGCGGGTCCCGATCAGGACCTGTTAACGGATATTGATTGGCACAAATGGTAAATACAGTTATTGTCTTACTGCGCCATTGACAAAAAATATTTTTACACTTTTATCTGTTTATATTTTCCCATTCTTTAGCAATTTATTAAAGGGAACACTCAGCATTAATCACTTCACTACCCAATATAGCTGCGTTTGCATCCAAAAATAGTCATCCCTTTCTAAATGGCTTCGGCTAACAAAAAGTCTGCTGCTGACAGGAGTCAGAGGGTGGCAGGGCATGCTGGTACTTGTAGTTTTACAACCTTGGGCGAGCCACAGATATCCTAGGCACGGATTAGTACGCAGAGTTTCTGTGTAAAATGTCACAAGGGGCTCCATCGTTTACTGGGCATCTTGCCTGGTGCCATGGATGACCCGGTACGCCCGTATCGATATCAATTTATTCTTGTTTGCATCTCTGCATGTAATAACGAGTGAGAGCTGGAACCACTAGCCTCAGCGATCCAATATTATGAAGGGCGCTTGGCTGCCATTTTTTTTTAAAGTGTACATCACTTGCGCAGACTAGTGTCAGAAAGCGTCAATCTTTCCTGGTATTAAAGCTGCACCACCAATTACTGAAAAACTTTAACCCTGCCGGGGGCAGCTACATGCAGCTGTTTTTTTTCCCCCCATGGCTTCTCCGCTCCTCTCTCAGCCATGGCTGAAAACTGGAGGAGGTGCGAGCGGCAGGACCAATCACAGGCCGCAATCAAGAGATTATTGCTTGTGATTGGTCTTCCCAGTCACACACGATCTCTCTGCCGCCGTTTTAAAACGGCGAAAGGGATGGATTTGCCGGTATTGTATCACAGAGCCGCAGGAGAAATGGCGGCATGGATGAGCCCGTTCGTTAAAATAATAATAAAAGAAAAATTCAGTAGATGGCTGTGCAGCTTTAAAGAATTACTGCTCCCAAAATGGAAAACAGAATAGTTTTAGGTGTTCAGCTTTTGTAAAAATCATTTTATTTGTTTTTACCATGGATGTGCCAATTGTTGGACCCACCGCAGTTTGCTAAGACTGTAACGGCCCAATGGCGCACTGCGCTCTCTCGCCCTGCTGCCAACAGACCGGGCAGGCGGGAATATCCCATTCATGCATTTTTAAGCAGGGCGAGAAGAGAGTTTGCTTGGGATCATTACAGCCGTCCGTCATCCTGGAGGATCCAGCAAACGCGCATATATGAGAATAACTTTTTTTTTTTTTTTTTGTATTCTTTCTGTTAGCTCTTTGAACCAATTTTGTGTGGTTATTAATTAACTAGACCCCTCCTTGGACAAACTTTGACTTTGCAGAGCACCGTTGTCCGGAAATCATACACTAGAAGGTAAAACAATCTCTCCAGGTGTTGCTGGTCTACAGTTCCCCGCATGCTCCTAAACAGCTATTCTGTGTCTGTAGTAATCCGAGAAACAGGATGAAGTGTTACTACTGCAGCAAGATGTGCTTGTGATGTGGAGGACGGCTGGGATACGCTTTGTGCACGTGCAGCCTGTGGTGGGGGAAGGGACAAGCAGTTAATAAGTTACAGGCTTTGTCTCCAGGTCTTCATGCCTCCTGGAACAGTTTAATTGAAACCGCTTGTAGTGAGAGCCTTTGTTGAGGCTGAACTTAAAAGGATCCCTCCTCCCCCCACTTCAGTATGTGTGTGCTCCTATACTGATGCCACATTATCACGGGTATGGGAAAAGTTTTTAGTTTGTGTACTTTTAAGGTGCTTTGGAGTAGGGTCATGAGCGCCTTGTTGCAGTCGTCTTCATCTCCTGCGTGTCCCCTGTTTAATAGCCAACTTGTGACATCACTTCAAAATGAGACAATTGTTCTCAGTGAATTGATAGTTTGTATTCTCATGGATATTGGTCCAGCCCACACAATTGTGTAACATTATCTACTGATACTTTGTAGCAACTTAATGCAGTGACTTTGTACTGAGCCTCTAATTTAATAATATACTGGGAACAAGTGACCTCAACATAATGGCACCTAGAGTCTAATGAATTGATTGATTAAATGGATATTGCCTACGAATGCTCTCCCTCCACTGTATAGGGGTGCTTTTTAAAGTATTGTTCCTTCTTTTGGGTGGGGCGTTTTACAAAATTATCCCCTACCCTTCTTTCTTCCCCTTAACTGCGAAGGTTCCTCTTCTGAGACCTCCATCCTCTCCACTGCTCTGAAGAAATAGTCCCTGCAAAAAGATATCGGTCTTCGTGCCTGTCCCTTTTGACGCTGCACCGAGCCTCTGAAGCAGTGGTCCCAGTGCAATAGCCATTGACTCTTTGGCTTTGCCATAGTGACACAGCAATTGGGACATCAGTTGTAGACCACCTAAAGTGTTGGTAGCCTACTCCGAACTAGTCCCTCCTCTGGAGAGGGGGGGGGAGGTGTGGTATCTTTTTAACTTAAGCTGCAAAATGATGAAACCATTAAGAGCTCTGGTAATAATCTGCCTTGGTTTAACGTTGCTTGTCAGCAACCCATTACCACTCTGTATTATACAGTCTTATGTAAACGTGTTTATTTTGGATTGTTTGGGGACAGAAATAGACAGCTGATGTTTTCTCTAAGCTGTTAAATGATTTATACGCATCAATGTGAGCTACAAGCTGCATGGAGAATAAAATTACATTAATGAATGCCGGTTAGTTTATTGTACAGATTCTGTGTGGTTATTTTTACCCTTTCTGGCTGTGAAAGGGTCAATAGACCAGGTAATTGGCAGGGGGGTGCATTTATAGCCATTGGCAGGAGGGGGGGTGCATTTATAGCCATTGGTAACGTTTAAGGTCTGGTAATTGGGTGTCCTGTTTCCTGCTGGCCTCCCACTCACTAATGGCAGGGGAATTGCCTGAGGCTATTTTGTGCCCCCTCAGTGTCCGAGGGTCCCTGCATCCAGAGAAACTGTTCTGTAGCTTAACTAGTATCTTGCTGTAAAGGAGTATTTTACTGAAACATTACTATGGTCTAAAATATGTTGTTTTTTTAGAAGTTAAAGGGACAGTGCTCTTGGCTTTAATGTTTTGTCTTATTCATACCCTCCAGCAATCTTTACTAAATTCATTGTTTTATATTTCTGGCCTCCTGTGGTTTTTCAACCGTGTATTTATGTATAATCAGATGAGATCACAGCGTAGGACTACGCTTAGAATTCAGAAGTAGAACTACACGCTGCTTCCTACACGGGTCCATAGGCTCCATGACTCATAGTCTACACAAGGGACCGCTGATCTTTAGATACGTCATTGAACTGATCTGCCTCTGTAAAATTGTATCCAGAGAATTTTTATTTATTTATTTTCTATTCAAGGGCAACAAAGAGTAAAAACTCTATGCCTGCTGGCGAAATAAGAGGCGCAAGGAGACAATGAGTTTGGTGGAGCCTGTGGACGGTATTTCACTTCGCCGAAGATCCATTATGGCGGCAGAAATACAGAGCGTTCAGGTTCTCCGTACAGGATATTTATTGAAATATACAAAGAAAAATAAGCCAACTGTCCCCAATTTATGTATTTTAAATGTCATCTAAAAATCCGTTCCAAATGAAAATAATTCCATCGGTCCCATAACTGGTGTGTTAGGAGCATAGCCAATGCATCAGTGCTTCCGATACTCTCAATAAATAATTTATCTGGATGTTTCCTTAGACAAAATAACATTTTTGTTTCCCTCATGATATCGAAGAGGCTCAATCATATTTAATGTTTGTTATGTATGAAGAATGATAGTTGTTCTATCCATAAAATTCCAGTTGCTGTATATGTAAGCGCTGCGCGTTCTTCAGTTATTTCAAGGACTGTACCCAGCCGATTACTGGCCAGGAGCCGTGGCCTGTTCCACGGACCACATACACTGTACCACAAAGTCCTGACTGCTAGGCTAGATCCGTTTAGTCCAGGCCTGTCCAACCTGCGGCCCTCCAGATATTGTGAAACTACAAGCCCCAGCATGCTTTGCCAGTAGACAACCTGTTGATAGCTGGAAGGGCATGCTGGGACTTGTAGTTTCACAACATCTGGAGGGCCGCAGGTTGGACAGGCCTGGTTTAGTCAGTCACATCTGATCGCTTACCTCTGTGCCGCAGACCGGGAGCCTAACCGGTAATGTCAGCCACAAGCCGCAAGATCCTGCCACCTCAACCGCACTTATCCGTGGTAAAATGGGACCTGATCTCGTCATTTGTTGCTTGGCCCGAGCTCCTGGATCCCTCCTGGGCCAGTTAGTGTGGAAACAAACTGGACAGACAGACCAGTTATTATTATTATTATTTAGTGATGCTCACTGACCCCCGTGAAGTGGTTTTGGTTTTGGATCTGGATAAACTTCGTGTTTTGGTTTTGGCAAAACCGCCCTCGTGTGTTTTTAGATTTTTTAGAAAAAATCCTAAAATATGCTAAAATCTCATAATTTTGCTCTTTTTTTTTTTTTTGTTCCTACATTATTATTAACCTCAATAGCACTAATTTGAAGTCATTTGCAGTCAATTTTGACCCCCTCACAGGTCACAATATTATTTTCATACACTTTTGGACAAATACTGCAGTGACCTGGCTGGATGGTAAGCGACAGAGCAATGACACAAACACACGGCAGTTCCTAGCACATCTAGGACACATTGGCACACAGCAGTGGCAGAAAAGATAAATGGGGGTCCGCCCTCCCTCCCACTCCCTGTTGTGCTGGATCTTAAAAAGAAATCCAAAACTCCCGAGATCCGGCGATGTCCTGATGACGTTTTGCCTCGTTTTAAAATCGAAAAAGCGCGAAGGTACCGAGCCGGCTCTGTACTAGGATCTGCTAAGTTCAGGTATATTCGGTTCTCGGGAAACCGAGCCTGAGCATCTTTATTATTATTATTATTATTATTATTATTATTATTATTATTATTATGTTATTTTGGTACCCCACATGTTGGGATATTGGGCCAGTTACTGATTGCAGAGTTTGTGGCCAGCATCAAGTGGGTTGATCAGAGAGAGGAAGGACCCCCTGTCTGCTGTAAAACAGATTGTGTGGACTTTCTAAAACTCCTTCATAATTTGCCTTTAAATTATCTCCTATTTTTGCTTTGCCTTAAATTATCTCTTATTTTCGTAAGCAAAAAGAATCCTATTGATCATCTTTCTGTGCTCAAAGGAAATATGGTCTTCAAATTTGGATGGTCACGTAGGTTGCATTTCATAAAGCAGTTTTTATAAAGTTTTGTAACTGCTCTGCGTTGTCTCTCAGTGCCCGCATCTTGTCAAACACAATAGGGTGTCTCTTTTGAGACTTCATAAATATAAATTAACAATAAACAGCATGCATTCAGTTAGTAACATTGTCAGAATATTTTTTATATATTTGTTTTCCAGGTGTAGAAAGGAATGGATTAGGTTTGTACTGTCATATAGTCGTTATTTATCTAATTAATGTTTTCAAAAACGTTTTCAATTTCCTGGAAGTCTGAAAACTTCTTCTGTGTGTGCTCATGAGCCCGTAACTGTGGTATCCGCGGGATAACTATTATGAAACAAGTCACATTATTGAACAGTGGTGATCACTTTTTAACGATCTTTGCTTATCTATGTATAAATAATGACATTATCATTAGTTTAATAATGATCTCTTCTTGCTGCTTGGGGAGATCTGACTCAAACACCGTTTTAATTAAAAATCTAACACACACACAACGTGCCTCCAGGAAGCCGCAGTCATCCCCTCGCGCTTCATCGGACAGATATTCAGATTAGAGTCTCAGCCCGTTTTACCGGAACATTTCCTAGTCTGTTGAATAGAGATTCCTACTAAAAAAAATAAAAAAATAATAATTAAATTTCCTCTCTTACTATTTTCTTTATTACATTTTGTTTATTTTCTAATAGTGTAGCAATAAGCATAATGGCTCTGTGGACTCTTTCTAACCCGTCACATGAAACAAGTTGGTGTTTTCTTTAAAACAAAGCAATAGTTTACTATGTTTTATAGCGCCACTGTCCCTGAAATTGTAATGTTTAAGGACATGAGGATTGTAAACGTAATATATGTATTTCCGTGTTGACCTGGCATTCCACTCTGTTAAACAGTAAAGTTTAACGCAGAAGACGTTCCTTTGTCTTTAGCACAATATCTTCTTGGGGTGTGTGCAGGACGGAAAATGAAGACTGCAGTCTGTTGAGCTGCTATGACATCAATGGCCCCGCCTACCAGTCCTCACAGTGCACTTCTGTACAGCAAGTCTGCAAGCCACACTTTATCTGCGCACCTCTCCCCTGACGTAGTAGCTATGTGCAAAGGGGTGTAAGAGAGCCGTGAAAGCTGCAATCTTGTCGCCATTTGCGTCACTGCAGGGGTGGGACGATTTTGACGCAATTCTCATAGAGTCAAGAGGGGTGGTCTGCTCTCCTGGGAATTCTGGGAGAGTAGCATGGTTTTTATTTTAAATGATCCCTCTTAGATCCTGTCTCATGCATCGAACGCTTGAAATTTGGGACAGTTGTGAGGTTCTACTGTAAGTACAGAGAATTTGGACTCTAGTGCCAAAATCCTGCAATCGGCTAGAATTATGTGTAATATGGCTGCATTTATACATGTAGATATGCACATAAGGCATGCCTTACATACTGTAAACTGTGCCTAGCAGACTATTTGCAGGGAAAATAACCTTTTTTTTTAATAAAAAAAAAAAAATTAAAAAATTTGCGATTTTTAATTGAAAGATCCCCCCCTCCCCCCAGCAATATAAGTGTGAATATAAAAACTTGTAAACACTCAGGAATGTATGCCACTGGGCTGAAATCTTTTAATTATATTTTCATATTACCAATCAGCGTTTTACAAAGCCCGTGATCCCCGTGGGCAAAAATCACCTAATTGGTGCCGTGTGAATTGGTCTTTTGTATCAACGGAATCCGGCTCTTCTATAAAAAAAAAAGGGGGGAATGAACGTTAAATTGTAATGGATATTAAAACATATGTATAGCATTGTGAAGCTCTGTCTCGCATTAATAAAAGAAATCCAGCCTTGGTTTAGTTTTCAAGCCCAGATGTGAACCAGCTGTTACCACTGAGTGTTAATTCTTCATCTCTCTCAACCTGGCTCAAGATTGTCCAAACGATCGCTTGCCTGTTGGTAGGACCACAACTCCCAGCATTGATGTCTATAGGCTTATATTGTAATGCATTTTCCACAACTGATACAGCTATAGGCAGGGGTTATAATTTAATGGATGCTAACACAAGCGGGGTAGATTTATTAAGCTTTCTAAAAAGGAAAAGTGGAGGTGTGACCCAGAGCAGCCAATCAGATTCTAGCTATCATTTCTGTAATACATTCTAGAGAATTATAGCTATAATCTGATTGGTTCCTAAGGGCAACACCTCCTTTCTCCTTTTATAGAAGGTTTATTAAATCAACCCATTTCAGTTAATCAGCTAAATTAATGTACATTAATCTACTGGTGTCTTTATGCCTAACTAGATTTGAGCATGCTATCCTTTTAGGTAAAGTAGCCACGATCAAGAAAGGTGGTGCTTCTCCATCTTACAGCAGTGTAAAGTTTGTGATTGGCTAACAATTCTCTAAAGTAATAGAAAAGTTCAGTGCAGACTTCCTAACTGTTTGCAGTTGGACCTTTTTGTCCTCAGTCAGATTCACTTAGGACAGTGTTCTAGGTCGTTGGTTTGAATGCAGTGGTTGGAGGATTGACAGCTACCAAAATGCTGAGGACATCTGAGGGGGGTTTACTGTCAGGATTGTGCTGCTAGTTGTTATTCAGGCATCTATGTGCTGTTCTATCTTTGTGTCAATACTCTGATACTCACCATATTAATACGTTTTGACCTTGGAATACCCGGCTCCTATGGGATCCTCCACCCTTCTACATGTGGTTACAGTATCAGCCTGATTTATTCAGTTTCATCTTGTGACAAGATGTTAGGATATAATGGTAGTGTGTGATAGTCATGCTGATGTTAATTAGTCATGCTGATGTTAATTAGTCATGCTGATGAGATGGCCTGGTGTGACTTAATGCAGAGAATACAGCTGAAAGCCTGCTTTCAGTCCATAGGACATATATTCTCATGGGTGACAGTGACTGGGGGGCTCATTAAAGGCCACTAAATCTATAGTAAGTTTCCATAAGAGGAACACACAGTGCGATATCCAGCAATTGAACCAATGTTGCAGGTTATTTTTTGGGTTTGTTTTTTTTTAGCCCAAAAGGCCCAATCCGAAATGATCGGATAAATATCAGGCCTGCTGGTAAATGCATCTGCGAAACAGACACTAGTGAAGCTGGAAGGTATTGGACTACTCGGCCTCTGCCATGATTGGTCGGTTTTAATCCAATTTGATACGTGTGTGGCATAATTAGACGCGGATCCTCTTACTAAGCTCAGTCGTTCAATTAATAAAAAAGAACCTACTAGTAATCAAAAATGTGTATAAAGATTCCCTGGGGTTTGAAAAAGTGGCAATGTTGCCTATAGCAGCCAATCAGATTCTAGCTGTCATTCTTTAGAATGTTCTAAATAAATAGCTATAATCTGGTTGCTATTGGCAACATCTTCACTTTTTCAAACCCGCAGTTTAGTAAATATATCCCCCTGACGCTATCATTGCTGAAGATATTTGGAGGATAAAAATTACGATCACAAGGGAAATACTGTTTTCTTATGTAGAGCAGACTTCCTGTCTTTAGCATTTTATGGCATTTTATGTGTAGTCGTCTTCGCAGTGATATTATCGGTAATCTTAAATAAAATGGCACATTGGCCTAATGACAATAACTTTTGAACAGGAGACCCTTCAGGCATGAGCGTACGTTTGTTTTCTTCCAAAACGAAAGATCTGCAAAATTGCTTTTTAAATGCTTCATGTATTCTTATTGAAGGTCTGTAACCTCCAAAATATTGACTTGCTTTAAATTTGCCTGTTCTCTGTCATATTTCTGGTCCTTGCCTTTTGTGAGAGGATTATCAAGTCTCGATAAGATTGACAGGATTGCTCTGTGAAGAGAGAAACGGATTATAGGGAAGAGAAGTGAAAGTGTTATACCTGAATTGTCAGCTGTGCAAAATAGGCTTAATTATAACATTCATAGAAACTAGTTAAAGTCCCTTTTTTTTTTTTCTTTCTATACCTCCCCAATATTCAATCGCAGAAACTGAGAGGTTCTTGCAAAGTTCTAAAACTTGGTAATCTTTACCTTCATTATAAAACGGTCGATTCTTTTTTTTTTGCTCACCCATTGGTCTTAAATATCACCCTCAGTGGGAGCCCTTTGCCACTCTTCCACCAGTGTCCCCCGATTTAGTAAATGTTTCTGGTGCATGCTCCCCCAGCACAGCAGCCATCTGTTTTCATTTTAAAGGTTTGGAGAAGCCGTTGTGTAGAAGGCCGTTGTTCGCCGTGTCAGGAGGAGTTGGCTTTAGTCAAGTTACACAGCTAAATGCTCTGTCTTAAACATGTGGTACCTATTTTTCTGGCCTTTCGCCTCAGTCGCAACCTCCACTTTTAACCTCCTTCTTTACTGATTACTTTTTGGCAATTTTTCAGAGCGCCTTTATATTTGCTGATTGCGGAGATCCTCGGTTGGGGGCTCACAAGGGGCTGTAACTCTTTCCTGACTGGGAAAGAAAACAGATCATGTTTTCAGGAGGGGGGGGGATGAAAATAATATCCAGTCTTAGTCTCAAGTGTGTGTGTGTGTGTGTGTGTGTGTGTGTGTATGTATAAACTTATAGAAATGTACGGCGTTGCGGCACAGCGAGTAGGTCCTTTAATTACATTTCTCAGAAAACAGTTGCATGTTTGTTTTAACCCCCCACAAAAAGTAAACTTTGGAAGAAAACATAAGAATATTTAACATTGCGCTAAAGGAGAAATAATACCATTAAAGAACTCAAGAATTTAACTGGGAAATTTGTTAAGTATTTTGTATTAAACTGTATCTTTGATGTAAGAAAAAGTCTATTTACTTAGCAAACATTGCTAACTTTGCTTACCGAGCGTGAATGTTTTTCTGTTCCATATATCTAGTCACTGACTACATTGTCCTTTTAGCCTCAGTCTTTTTTGCAGCCGGCTGTTTATTTAACCTCCTTTAGCTGTTTATATTTCACACGTTTAAGAAAAAAAAAATGCAGACAAAACAAAGCATTTGTATTATGTTAGGCGCTCCCTGATCTTCGTCTATACAGCGCAGTATTGCCGAGGGAACATCATGGCTGACTTCAGTTAAGGCCGAGACTGTCGATTTAATAGTACTTGGAGTTTTAAAATAAGTGCTGATGTTTCAGTTAGACTTTAATCCATTGAGACTCATCTTGACTAATGGATTGTGACAAACGCACGTCTTCAGCCCCGTGCCCATCGCCATTACTGGCTGACCTACTGCCTTGCATTATCGCGCATGTTGTTTCCTACTTTTTAATAAGCCATCAAATGACAAGTTGTTGGTATTGTTTTTTTTCAGTGTAAGGCCAAGGCAGGCAATAAAAGCTTTGGATTTCTCTCTGTGGCAGAGCCTGCTGGGATTTGTGGTGCCAGCTTAGCCGCAGAGCCGGAGGTTGCTTAACTCTGGCGTAAGGGACACTAGCTTGAATTCATTCAGTCCTAGCTTCCACAATAGGTCTGCTCCTTTGTAACTCTTACAAATGATTCTTCTGGATTACTGGGTTTTCATGAATGTAACGTGACCTTCATGTGATTAGAATTGCTCTCTATCTCTATCAATGTCTCTTTCTTTCTTTTGTCAGCCGCAGCATAGTGTTTTTTTTTTTGTTTTTTTTTAAATGCCAATTTTAAGATTTATGTTCCTTTTTTTCCTCAGGAAAGTGACCATTCTGTGATATCCACTTTTTATCTTATTCTTTCTATTGTTATAAATACTGATTATTTGGAAGGTAATGCTGTGTGCGAAACACACACATGATCGCTACGCTCTACGGAATATGTTGGCTATATAAATAAATGATGATCAGGTGCTTGTTCGTTAATGATTATTGAATGGGGACTCTGTCTTGGCAAATGGTGACTTCAAGAGGACAGGGTGACCAGAGGAGGAAAACCCAGAGAGACGTAGAAGAGAATCCGTATCGAGTCTCCTCTACTAGGCTGGTCACTCACTGATGTTGAGTTAAATCGCAATGGTTTTTGACATGTGGCAGTTAATGAGCACTTGCGGTCTTGGAGGTAACACAAGTCCATGGAGCAGACCGTGTTGGAAAAATGGTGCCACAACGGGAGAGCGAGTACAAAGTACTGGGGCCCTGGCATGCCTGGTTAGGAGCCACAAACCTGATGTGGCCACACCCCTTTCGAAGGTTATGGAAAGATGACCCAAAGAGTTTGTGACAGGATGGACCGCCTATGCCACCCTGTCTGTTGTTGCTGGGAATCGGCTGGGCTTACTTTACCACCGTTCGCTTTCGTTATCCCAAATGCGACCTCTTGCCGCAGTAGGAGGGGCTTACAAATACTGCCACCACTGGACTTCTTAATGACATCCAATACCGGGTTTCTTCTGGGTAACTGGCGCTGCGAGTGTACCCCATTACTGGTGTACCTGGGCTGGTACTCCTGACCTCTTAATATGCATCAGGGTTACTGTGGATGAATCCCCCCTGGCCTATCACACTGACCAGGGCTGCAGGGTAGCAGGCAGAGCGGTGGTACCGGAAAAGCTGGGTCCAAACCTCAAAAACAGCCGGAGAACGGATTATATTTTTCTCCCCCTGGTCTCAGAAATGAAAGATTTCCCTTACCAAAATATATACAATATCAAAAATAAGTGCATGTGCAACTATATAAATAAGCACCCTGCGCTATTTCCTCTAAATACATGTATACCATAAGTTATTTGTAAGTGATCCAGTCACAGAGTTGCTGTACCGGGATGAGAAAATACTTGGTAGTCCTGCGTAGATGCCTCTGACCCAGAGTGGGGTCGTTGGAACCAAGGGTTTTATTCTTATACCAGTTTATATGCTCATACTAGAGTTAAAAGATTCTATTAACAACATATATTTTGACGGTAGTGGGTAGATACCTTTTTAAATCTTTTAGTGTCTTTAATATGGGAATTTTTACTTAGCTCTCCTCAGAGTTGCAGTTATTGTGATTATGGGATGAATTGGGCGAAACGCGCTTAGTTATGTATTTCTAACACAAAGTTATGAAAAGAAAGCCTTGTAGTCCCAAAATATAGGATTAGTCGGAAGAAATAATAAAAGCAAAAAATAATAAAAAGTTGCAATACGGTACCTCCCGGGGTTGTAGCGTGCACTGTTTTCTAGATTCTCACTCTATGGCCTTCTGAAACATCCACTGATGCCTGAATAATTCACATTTCCGAGGATTGAAGATTTAACCATGGGGGTTAATTTGGAATGCATGGCAGACAGAATATGTAATTTAAAACAAAATTATGATGTCGCACTATAAATTCTCATGTGCAACTCTGCATAATTTTTTAGGCTTTTTTTTTTTTGATTGTTTTTGTCGCGTTGTGTGTTTCAGTATATGGATTCATATTAATAAATAAGGCTCTTCTATCCTCTCTCGCTCTCCTGTTCCCCTGTAAATGGAACCAGAGTATTCCTGGCATTTTGCAAGCAATTATTTTGTAGCCTAAGGGAAGACTGGAAAGAAGTTATCTTTGAACTGTCGGTAACTAGACCTTTTCAACAGAATGGTACAGTCCTAATTTCATGTGGATTTACTAGTTTGGGTCCTCTGTGAAAATGGCCGATTTGCTAATAGGTTTTTATTTTTTATTCTTTTACCTTGTCTGCATGGATTTAATGAAAACCAGAACAATTTTCCCATAAGGGAGAGTTTTTGTTAAGTGCTTCCTCAGAGCGTACTGTGAGGCCAAGGAAATAATTCTTTAGAGGAGACTTGTTATTGAATACTTATTACGTTTAAGTCATTGTGAATATATTGTTAAATATTAAACCCCCCCCGTTTGCTGACTGACATATGGGGAATAATAACTTGGATGGAGAATCATATTTGTAAAGTTCACCTAGGCAGCTATGTGATTACTGAATGTGTAGTCTGCTTTCTGATATATATTGGTTTAACCCAACATGGCTGCCTGCGCTGTGAATTGGGCAATGGGTACACTTCAAGGGTGTTAATTAATTATGGAGTGGGCTGCTTCAGCAAATAAGTGTGACGTCTTAACGTGACAGGCAGGCGTAATGGTTTCTGCCTCATGTCCAGCCATTTGTACGTACACAGGCGCGTTTTCCAATCTGAGTACCAGTATAGTCTACCTGTCCTATAGGTGTTTTAAAAACAATAAAACAATGAAGGATAGATAATAACACATTCACGATTTGTCAGCGCCGTTGCCTGTTCAAATGGAGCGTGTGCGCACCTAATGGGTGTGGCTTGGACAGATCTGGGTGTGGCTTGGGCAGATTTGGCTGTCATCCATTATATCCCAAATTTGGGGTTATTGGCATTTATGATCCAGCCTGAGTAAAGGCCTGAATGTAATAAACATGTCTTAACACACAAGTAGATTTATAAAACCATCTAAAAAGGAAAGTGGAGGTGTTGCCCAAAGCAACCAATCAGATTCTAGCTTTCATTCTCTGCAATGTACTAGGTAAATGATAGCTAGAATCTGGTTGCTATGGGCAACACCTCTACTTTTCTTTTTTTTTATAGTTTAGTAAAACTACCCCACACACCATCCTTGAAAACATTGTCTGGTCCTTCAGTCTAGTGCTTCCTGCTAAAATGTATTGCTAATCACGTCGCGCTAATTCCCCGTAATCATTTAGCAAATAAATATAATGTGTGATTATATGTTGCCTTTTCACATCATGCCCTGTTTTGTGAAGACTGCTACTTTTTAATGGAAACACAGGGTTATATTTACTAGTGGGTTTGAAACCGTGGAGATGTTGCCTATAGCAACCAATCAGACACTAGCTGTCATTTTTGTAGAATGTACTAAATAAATGATAATTAGAATCTGGTTGCTATAGGCAACATCTCCACTTTTTCAAACGCGCAGTTTAGTAAATATAGGCGCTATATTCAAGTCACATTGCACCTGCAATTTCGCTTTTGACGCAAAGCGCGTTAATGATGTAAGGTTTTTTTTTTCTGCAGAACCTCCTCTTTATTTCCATGACATATCAGCATTTTCTCAGGCTGTGGTATAAATAATTATCACAATAAGGCTGGGTACACACTACAGAAAATTTCTCCCGATGTGATGACGTTGACTATTTTACCAAAGACTGAAAAAAAGGAAGAAAAAAAAGTCCAGATCAGCAGCCGATTCCTGTGCACACACTATACACGTTTTACAAGATCTACCTTATACATCTGTGCTCTTCATCTGTCATTACCATTGGCTGAAAAGATCCTGACTCTGTAAACTCTATGGAGATCCTGGTACTGAGCGCATACACTCTGCAGAATTGGAACAGCCTTATTTCATTGTTGAATTACTTTTTTAGTCCAGTGTAGAAATCAAATGAAACGATACGATGAGCTTTGGAATGATAGTTGTTCATCGTTGCACTGTACACACTAATTCAATATCAGGCCGAACGGTCATTAATCGTGTGATTGGCCGATAATCATCTGAAAACTCTGTAGTGTGTACCCAACCGTAATATATAGTTATATAGTATAATATAGTAATATGTGTTTTGTAGATATCTTCTGGCTGAGTAAAACAAGGGTATTTCCAATTCTAAGAGCGTTTGGTCATTTTTTTTTTTTTTTTAAACACTTTGTAATGTAGTAATATTTATGGCCACAGGGGGCTCTCTCCTGCTGCTCTCTGACTGATGGTTTCTCTTTGCCTCACAATGTCGCTCCCTCTCCTATCAGTCAGCACAGCTATGCAGGGGAGTAGGGTTCTTTTGTGAAGTTTAACTTTGTGTTTTAAGGAGAATAAACACGGCTGGCTGATAGGGGGTTGTATCTCCTCTCCATTGCTTGGCTTAATGATCTGGATGGAGAGGTAATCTCTCTTTGGCTCTTTAGATTCCCTGGGAGCTGTTTAGCGGAAGAGATTTATTGCCGTAGATCTTAAGAGTTCACATTTCTTAAATTCTCCGATTTCCCAGCCAGCCGCAGTGAAATGGAGAAAGGGGACTGTTATATAAAGTGGGAAACCTAAACCGTGGGGTTGTTGGGGTGGGGGGGGGGCGGGGAGGGGGGGGGGGGTTCATTGACACATTGTAAATAGTTTGATTTGTGTGTCCTATTCATTTATGGTGATACTGTAGAAGAGTAATTTTAATACGCAGAGCCGGAGGAAGACCCTTACGGGCCCCTAGGCAAGGTACTGGTTTGGGTCCTCTTTTCGCACCTCTGTTCTACAACAAAATGGGATTGGTTAACCTAGGCCTCTTTGGGCAGGAGCCTAGGGTGCCTAGTTTATCTGATTCTGTGTATATAATGTAATCAAAATACTGCTGTATAAATGTGTAAATTGAGTATAACTGGACATTCAAACATGTTATAATATATTATAATTATAATAAAATATGTATATTTAATGACATATATGTAGTTCTTAGTTTGCCGGGCCCACTGTGCTAGAACAGCCATAAGCGACCTATATTTCGTAGCTGGAAGAGCATTCTGGGAGTTGTAGTTGAGTAACCAATATTTATAGTGTATTTTAAGCTAGTTTTTTCACATCTGAAGTTCTTATACTTTTCTGTCTTTTTATGTTGCAGAGAATATTCAATTCTTTTGTCTATACCGAGAAAATCTCAAATGGCGAAACTGAAGTACAACAAGTAAGTATTTTAAATGTTTTTATTTCTTTTATGCTTTTGCTGTTTAATTATGGTAGTTTTTATAAAGCTTCATAAGCAGAGATGGGATCCACTCGCTGTCTAGACATATTCCCTGAATATATGATGTTTTTATCTGTCGTACTGGATAATATTGGTAGGGTTGGGTTGTGAGTGAGGAAGAAAAATCTTTTGAGTGTATTTTATATATCTGCAAATATCGCCCTCGTTCATTTACTTTTGTTATCAAACCATGATATCTTCTTTTCTTTTCGATCCGTCATAGTCAAAGTAAAAAGCCAAGAACCCCCCCCCATAATTAAAAATCTGCACAATAGCGCTGACCACCCCTAAATAATCAAGCTGGGGACCCCCTTCCTCCCCATATCTGCCAGCCAGTCACAAGCGGCCAGCATGGCAAACCTCATGTCATTGGCTGGTGACAAAAGTGAGTCACAGGGATTATTTGAATATTGAGTGGTGGTAATTGCAGATAGGTAATTTTTTGGGGAAGATGTATTGGGACTTGGTAATGACGGATGAAGACAAAGGAAGATTTTGTTTTGATATTTTAATAAAGTTTTCAACAAGGTTTTTGGGGGGTCTTTTATTCATTTTAAGATTGTTTGTTTTAAAATTGTGTCTGTGTGTGTTCTACTCTTTTGTTATAACTGATCAGGGTCTTGGGGTCCCCTGCCCATAGGACCCACTAGCACTTGGTTGGGCCCAATCTTAATGACCCTGGTGCCAGAATTTTTGTGCTCCTCTACACCGGAGATGCCCCAGCCTGGCGCTTGTTTTCAATGTGTTTGTTGGGGCAGAGGGATGCTTTCATGGAATTTAAGACGCCCATATCTTGTGCTTGGATGGGTTGAGAGACCTGGGGAGAAGTCCACTCTGTTTTGTTTGGTTTTTTTTGTTACATTTTTTTTTATTTTTATATTTTGCACAATCCACTGTATGGAAATTGTTTTCAATTTATTTACTGTACTAAATAAAAACTGCTGATATTGTGAAGCCGGGACAGGCACGGAGATCGATTTTGGGGGTAGGAGTGTGTATCTGGCGCTGTTATTGTTGCTGGACCGATTTATCTCTGGCCGTCGTTGCTTGGTGGGCAGGGGTGCGATTGCCGTATTCTCCAGCCGGTGTTTGTTTATTCAATCTTTGGAGAATCCGTATCGATTCGCCCATCTCTGCTTGTCGCTTTGTGGATAGTTTTTACATTGGTTCTTCCTCGTTTACTGTTTTTGAGCCAGAGGTTGTGCTGTTAATTGCAAAATATAGGAGTTAGTCTAGCCAGCGATTTTAAATTCAGTTTTTAATACCAGCTTATATTGATGAACAATGTGTACATTGTTTGCTGTAATTTGAGATTCAGAAATGTAATTAATTCTTATGTGGCGACACATAAAAGGATTATATGCTGCAATTAAAACTTGGGTGCTTGCAGTTCCGGCATGAAGCCTGTTTTGTTTTTCAGCGCAGCGTTATAAAGTAAAGCTGTGAAAAGCAAGATATCTAGAAATGCCTGTAGCGGGTACACAAGGGGTGAGGCCTGGTAGTTCTGTTTATTATTTGGCAGCGTATAGGATATTGGGGGGCATATTACCTGTAGACTGTGTGCTGGTGGGGACTTGGAAAGACAGGTTGTTCCGCTCTGACAAATTAAGTTTGACCTTAGGAATATCGCTGCAGTATTCAGCACCCCCTTTTCTATGGAAGTTATTTTTGGTTTCCCTGGGATGGATACAGCGTCTTCCCTGTTAAAGCACACTAATCTGACAGTAAATCGCCCCAAATCCCATGCGTCACTAGGTGATTGATTCAGGCGTTTGGAATGTTGCAGTTTTTATAAAGGAAAAGCGCAGTGCTCAATTGCTCACGGGCACCGTTGGCGCCAGAAGAGGTCCGGCTGCACCACCTGAAAATGTCTTTCAATCTGGGTGCTTATGTTTGTGTCTGTTAGTATTCCCCATTTATTTATGTATAAATTGTTGCCTCTTATTAAAGTGTAGGGATGATATGGTCTTTATGTGCTCTATAAAGCTTTGTTGCCCTTTTTGGTTTGTTTTTTGAAATAAAACCTTTTCACCCTCCTACCAGCGCTGGGACAATGGTGGAGTGTATCCGAAAACATTCATGCAGGCCCTAGCATTCCTCCAGACGGCTCCCTATCCTGTTACTGAACTGTTTGTTGACCTCTGACCCTGAAGGATCTCGGCCTAATGACTTGCCGTGGTCCGGGAAGGGTTAATGCACTTGTCTTTTAAAGTATGTTCCCCTAAGTATGGGCCCCGTAACCTGACACTGTGTAAACCGAGCCCTGGTGAGATCACCCAGCGTGGAAAGGGCACATCTTTCAGTGCGATGGAGGCCGGAGCGGAGGCTTTACTGGCCAGATGTGGGACGGAGGGGCGCACAATCCTGCATCTGGGTGACGTCTGTCATTCAGCAAGGTGTAATAGGGCGCTGCAGATTGACTGACTGATTGGCCTGCGATATTTAAAGTAAAAACAGGCAGCCATTCTTCAGAAGTACAGTGCGTTAATGCTATAAACCTCGCTGCTGTCAAAATTATTATTTTTATATGAAAGATGGTTATGATCTTGGTGTAGGAGTAAGTTGGCACAGAGTTTAAGACCTTAATCTGTTTATATCGTCAATACATTGAAAAGATATCTAATATTTTTAATTTTTAAGTATAAGGTAGAGCTGTCCTGGTTTAGAAACCACTGGTTACCTTAGACTGCCATAATTTGCTGTTACCATTGTTCCCATGACGCTTATGAATGGTCTAAAGTGCCGTCCGCTCATTTTGAACATGTTCACGGTCGGTCGTGCGCTCTGTTAACAAGCGAGAACAGACCTTGGGAACAGAATCGCCACAAAGACCACACTCGTTGTCCACTGTAATTATAATGTTTGGATGGACAGATGTGTTTTAAGCTGTGTCCGTGGGAGGAATCCAAGTAATCTACTGATGAATAATCCAAAGTCCGTTTACGCCGTGTTCTCCTTCATGCGCTTTCCTCACGTGATTATTACTACACTGATGTACAATATTTCAAAGTTTAGTGCGTGGAAATCCATCCATGCTTCAACTAGTTAATAGTGAACTGATGTACTTGGTTACAATTCAGCCAACAAAAAAAATGTCTGCCTCCACTGTGTGAGTAATAACTTCACTGTAAAGGGGTAATGTACCCAATTTATGAGTAAGGTTCGCGCTAATTTCCCTTTATCTACATGTGTGATTAATTGAACCAGGGCATAGGGACACGTCATTATCTTTCATTCTTGGCTTAATTGTGCTTATTAAATATTGGTGGCAGCTGTTATTGGAATTAAATCAAAGAGTCTGCATTAGAATTACACAGAATCTTCTCAAAAGGAAACATGGAGCTGTTGCCCCTAGCAACCAATCAGATTCTAGCTCTCATTTATCTAATGCATTCTGGAACTTGATAGCTAGAATCTGATTGGTTGCTATGGGCAACAACATCACTTCGCCTCTTTAGAAGGCTTGATAAATTTACCCCCTGGTCCGAAAGGCAATGTTTATCTCTGAAAAGTTATTCTGCGCTGTAAAGCTTGTTAATCTGTATACTTGGAACAGAGCCTCTAGCTATCACTTTGCCACTTAAAATAACAGAAAGCTTTCTTGATTGTAAAAAGTGTAATAACTTTTTGAATAAATTAGAAATATTCGTATCTCATTTACAAAGAAGAGCTCTGACGAGTATCTTGATCCCAGAATAAGGCCTAGTGAAGAGAGGAGTATAAGATCTGTCACGTATAGCACATGATTTTCCACAGGGATGTACAATGCACGACGTTGAACAGGAAAGTGCATTAATACAGTATCTGGAGACCGCGCCAGTATCGGTCTAGTCATTAGAAGGTACTTTCTCCAGCGCTGAACACGGGCCATGCTTAAGAAGTTCCGCTCGCAAATGTATTTTTAAATACTTTGATTTATCAAGTGCCAAAATATACTCCAGTATTCTTGCTATTTAATTTAAATTAGTTTCCGTTTCACTATAGGATTAAGGTCGTAGTGTTGATATCTTTAAAGCTTTACACCAACTAGCCAGGAGTTATTTATGTGAGTCTCTTAACCTGTTTGTTCCTCGTCAACAGTTGCTATTAAGTATTCACCACAGAAACCGGTTTCCTGGCTGCCGAGCTGAAAATATATAAATCTTTCCTCACAGAATTGTACCGGGTGTCCCTATAATGGTCACAGAGCTCTGCCTGGGGCGCACTGGTGTTCTGTGGGAGCCCTTACGGATTGCGAGGTTCCATTTGGCAGCCATTTTGTTTGTCTACGGATTAAAAAAGTGCCCGTTGTACTCGCTGTCCTGGCAGCTACTTACAAGTAGCTGCTTTGCACAGATGAGGAGCTCTCTGGTATTTTATTTCTGCTATATTTAAACAGTTCGGTGTGAAAGTGTATCTACACACAAGCAATCGGCAGCCATTTTGTAGGCTGAACCAATATTTATGAAAATGCGTTTTTATCAATCTGTGCCTCGTTCCTAGGCTATGTTAGAAAATTGGTTCATTCCAAAAAATGGCTGCCTCCACTAGGTGCCTTAACAGACGCGTCGATGTTCCCTAGTGCGTTAGTGGGTTTTGTGTTCTCAGGAATATTGGATCAGCCCACAACAAAATGTCTGCTTCCATTCTGTGTAGTTGACGGGTACACACTTTACATGCGTTTCAAACAATTCTTATTTGGGCAGTGTATTTAAAAGTTTCAGAAGTATTTCTTTATGAACATAAACCTCTTAGCAAAGCGTCCAAAGCAACGAGTTTCTGAAAACAGTGGACGATGACTGTATTTAACAATTATACACAACTCTTTTTTTACACCATTGGTTTCCATTTTTATGGGGCCATATGTCTATGGGAACTGCAACAGTCGGGCGTTGGGGGTGACGTTTTGTTTGTTTTTTTGCTGCTGGGGGGTTATCTGGTTTTCTGCAATATTATAAAATCCAAAATCTTTAATTTTAAGAGTGCAGAACAGATATTGCTTGTCTGGGTTGGAACCTAATTGGTGGTTACCCCCTTGAAAAGCACTACATTTGGAACTTTGTGACTACAGCTTTAAACCTACAAGATTTGTGGACTACAAACACCTCGTCGCCGCCCAGTGATTGATAATTCTAGTTCTTGTTGCGTTAACCTTGCCTGAGCGAACAGCGTCTTGTTCAGTTGATGTAAAATGATACGTGTGTAAAATACTTTCTCATTCCGGGACTTGTAAATACGGGATCTCACTTGTACCTCTCGGATTGATAGAACGCCAGGTGGAGACCCGATCCCTTGTGTTCAGTTAAAAGAACTAATTACATGCGTAATTCTAGGATCCGTGACACACACAGCGGCCTTTTTAGACAGTAAGGAAATTCCGTCCTGGTATTAAAATACTCGGATGATCCTCTGTGCATTGATGCTAAGCTCCAGGAATGTGCTAGCATTTCACCAACACATGACACCCGGAGGCTGAGCGCGGGTTATCGCACGCAGTGACATCAGATAGGGGTGAGATGCGTCCTAAGTGGGGTTTTAGGATTAGCACCCATCTTATACGTGCCTATGGGAAACGGGGGATTCCTTCAATTCTAATCATGCCGGTGAGGGAAGAGGACATTGGTAGTGACTAGATTCCTCAATTCACAGTTTATGGATCTCCCTGTTTGATAAGTTATGACTCCTGGAAACGCCTCAGCTAACCGGTGGCACAATTTCTGCTTTCTGAATATATTTTTTTTGGGCACGCAAACTATATTCTCTTATTTGTAATTTGTTCAATGTAAAAATAACAAATCCTGTTGCAGGAATTATCTTTGCTTCAATAAACTTGGCTTATTGAGCTATTGATTTTGTCTGTCACATAATCCCTTTATTGTAAGACAACAGCTTTGAGGTCATAGATTAGTTTTGCTGGTACCAGGGTCTGAAATATTTATTTATTTTTAAACAAAAACAAACAGAGACAGTAAGAATTCCCTATATTTGCCATAGCCTGTACAGTGGGATGTCTGCTGTACTCTGTACTGGGCACATTTAAGCATTTTTTTTGTTGTTGTTCAATCCCTCAAATTAAAATGTTTAGATATAAATAATGCTAATATTGTTCAGTGTTAACCAGACATTGTATTGGAGTGGGACAGTAACACTATACGTTGTAATACAGACAGGGGCTACTGAAGCTCCTGCCACAACATTAGGACACTGTGCTAATGGTATTTGATATATCCAGAAATTTTCTCCAGGATTTGATATGTCGGAAGGGTTAGACTTCAGTCATCTGAGCTGCTGTGACATCACTGGCCCTGCCCTTGTGTATAATTCAACCAATCCACACAGTGCATTTCTGCAAAGCACGTCTGACAAGCCGTCAGTCAGTCTGTATCTGCTCTGTTAGAGAAGCGTCTCCTAACATGTCACCGCAGAAGGTGACCAAGAGCATGCTGGACTTATTTACTTAAGTATAAGCTGTCCAGTGGCCTTTACTTGCTCTTTAAAGATTATATCAATGAAAAGCGTTTGATACGTTTACCTTGCAGAGTTTTATCAGATGTTTTGCAGGTTTGTTTTCACTTTAGGAAAAAAAAGAATGGTAATTTCATATTGGTAGAAGTTTTTGGTCAGATGTCTGCATGTGACCCAATGGTAGATATTGTCTGTTGCATCGGTATCTACAGTAATGGTTCTATAACAGCCAAGTATATTCTAATCACAGTTGAACAGCCAATGTAAAAAATTTTGACCACCACTGATACTAACAATAACGTATCGTTTTTAGGAATTATTTTACAAGGTACAGTTTTGTATGTATACTTTGTATCGCCATATTGCACTTTTTATGTAGTTTTCGAAGGATACTCAAACCCAGAGTCCTCCGTCTCAGCCACTATGTCCCATATCGCCCGAATCCTCCTCCACCGCCAGCCTTGGAGTCATTTTCACAATCCGAGTTGATAAGATTGAAAATCATTTTTGCCTTTGCAATGTCGTTTCTCATCTGAAAAGGACTTTTGACATGTAAAGCTTAAGGGAGACACTTGACTGAGTGGCTCGGGGGACACCAGCAGATAAACAAAGGGCATCTGGGGAAAGTTAGGGCAGATGAAACGAACAGATAGGTTGGGTAAGACGTCTCCTATTGAAAACACAAAAGGAATTGATAGTTGAAGGGCTGTTTGAGGTGTCTTATAAGAAGAAAATCCACTTACGAAGCATATTTACATATTTAACACAATTGCAGCGTTCCTTGCCGTCTCCCGGCAGACTCTGATATTCAGGATGAGTTTCTCTGTCGTCTTTCGTTTCTGAAACTGATACACAGACTAATCAAGGGTGACAACTTCCAATATGGACACCAAATGGGGAATCCATTTTTATGGAGCAGAATGGAAGTAGCCATTTTGTGGCCTGTAATAATAGCCATCAGAATGCAACCAGCGACATCACAAAATGGCTGCCTCCACTTTGTGTAGTTGACAGGCGCCCATTAAATGTATTACCCCTAGATTTCTAATACAAATTGGTCCAATGTGATCATCATCATCACCATTTATTTATATAGCGCCACTGATTCCGCAGCGCTGTACAGAGAACTCATTCACATCAGTCCCTGCCCCATTGGAGCTTACAGTCTAAATTTCCTAACATACACACACACACACACACAGACAGAGCGAGAGAGACTAGGGTCAATTTTTGATAGCAGCCTTAACCTACTAGTATGATTTTGGAGTGTGGGAGGAAACCAGAGCACCCAGAGGAAACCCACGCAAACACGGAGAGAACATACAAACTCCTCACAGATAAGCCATGGTCGGGAATTGAACTCATGACCTCTGAGCTGTGAGGCAGAAGTGCTAACCACTGAGCCACCGTGCTGCCCATAAGTATCTTTTGACATTCACAAATACATATATCGGTTATTACACCAAACTAGTAAGTATGTAATTGGTTATAAGTAGGTGATGAGAGACCACAAGTAGTTATCTTCTTTGGCTCCCATTTCATTGACTTTTCTTAACTGTTCTAGGAAAGGAAGAAGATTTAATGTGCAGCAAAGTGGTTAGCATTGCTGCCTCGCTGCAATGGGGTCACAAGTTTAATTATGACCAGGGCCCTATTAGTGAGTTTGCTGCATTGGTTACCTCTCATAGTAAATAAATGTACTGGTAGGTTAATTGTTTGTGTGAATTTAGACTGTAAGCTCCAATGGTGCAGGAACCAATGTGAATGATTACATATCCTCTCTATAGTGCTGCATATAAATAAATTATTACACATTTTACTGGAAACTTATTAAGAGTGGAAACCCATTATCGGCAACGAATATTTTCTAGAGTTCCCCTTTAAGTTTATCTAGAAACCAGATCGGTAACTGCCAGACTCCAGTGAGCCGTTTGCTTTT
Organism: Mixophyes fleayi; assembly: GCF_038048845.1. Lineage (NCBI taxonomy): Eukaryota > Metazoa > Chordata > Amphibia > Anura > Limnodynastidae > Mixophyes > Mixophyes fleayi. Next base: position 9,435,117 of record NC_134409.1, read on the forward strand.
CTGTACAAGATGGCTGCGTATATAGCAGACACAGTCCTTACAAATTGTTTAATTTCGAGACTGCAGATTGGCAAGATTGTGTATATGTGTAATAAATCATTCTTACAGACCTATTAAAGATAATTCATTGTACAGTTGTATTGGGATAGCTTTTTTTCACACTGAATTTTCTCGCCTTTGACCTATCCCGGGTTGAGCTGTAGATTTTGATGCAAATAATTGTAGGACTAACCGGCGCAGTCCTCATTCAGTCATCACCACAAAACCGAGCTGACGTATTTTGTTAATAATGCTTAAGGAACACACTTGTCAATATAAAGCTCAGAGCAATCCGGTTGTGGGGATATTAATTGGTTGAGATTGGGTTACTAACTGAAGGGAGTGGGAGGCCCCATAAATTATTTACATCAAGATCCCGGGGACATGTGGGAACTTGAGGGATTTATACGGGGAAAAACAACAGTCTTAATGAGAAACTGAATATCAGGCGGCCGGATGTCATGACACGGACATCGGATAGTAGGCTGTATAATTACAGTTTCCAGCATTCCAGAGGCGAGAAAAAATTGTTTTGACTTTTTGCCCTCGATGGAGTTTTGCAAAACTGTTGTTGGCGTCTTGTGGAGTGAAAGTGACGCATTAATGAATGATTTTGTGCATTTAATTTCCAGACCACTTTTTTTTTCATTTACTGGTTTGGATTCAGGAACGATGGCTTGGCTGGGCTTTGGGTTATGGGGCTATTGGTAAGGTTATCGACGTCTCATTGGTTTTAACATTGGAACCACCTATTTTTCAGAGTGGAAAAAATTAATGGAGGTGGGTGGTGTCGCTTTGTTAGTATTTTGTTGCATATTCAGACACACTAGGACATATTGTTCCCACTTTGTATGCATGAGGTGGAAAGGGGGATGATGTAGCAAGGTACTGCCCCCTATAAGTGAAGGTTCTGGCATAACCTGTATAGAAGTGTTGCTTAGAATTTCCCATGACACTTGTGTTTACCTTTTAACCAGCTGGCCAAGAAGATACGGGAGAAGTTTAACCGTTACTTGGACGTGGTGACCCGAAACAAGCAGGTGGTGGAAGCTTCGTACACGGCCCATCTAACATCCCCGCTCACCGCTATCCAGGACTGCTGCACGATTCCGCCGTCTATGATGGAGTAAGTAACGTCTGGTTTGTCTCGAAAGTCAACGGATCCCTCTTTTCCCATCGTATTCTAGTTAGCCATTGGTTTAGAACACGACGCTGCAGCTATGGTTAAATCAGCAGCATCGGTATAATTTCCCTGATGTACCGAACCTCTCATCAGCAATTGCACCAGTGCTCATGCTAGATTAGTCAACTTTTTGACCTAGTTACATAAAAACCTGACACTCATATTTAATGTGCTGCTGTAATGGAATGGTACATATATTAAATGTTGCTTTAAACATAAATAGACAATCAGTTAAATAATATATGCATTTTAATTAAAGGGTTATTTTACTTTTTAAAATGATTTATTAGCTCGTTCATCTGCAACTTATATCAATGTGTTGTATTTACATTTTCCTTCTGTATGCTTTCAGTCATGTCTTTATATCAGCAGGCAGAGCTGTCTAGTTTTGATGCCCTGGTATTCTATAACAATGCTCAGAGGACAGCAGAAATATTGTGTATCAGCAGAAACTTTACTTGATCATATTAGATTATTTTTTTTTATTTGTTGTAACTAATTTTGTGTAGCATTTTTTTTCTTGGTATATGTTTGGTGGTCTATTGAGATTTCTTCCTTTTTGTTTTCTAAGTAAGTGAAAAGGATGTCAAAAAAACATTCTGATTTGAAACTTTCATTGTTGTTTACATTTCTTACTGGTGTGGACAATAATATGGTATGTTAGGGGGATCATTTGTCAAGACAATGAAAAATTCCAAATGGGGCTCTACATGATTATTCAAGTATCTGGGGGATGGGGAGTCTCTTCACCTGGGGAAATCCTGCACTTGAAGTGCAATTAAAGGGTCTTTCATAAACAATCCTATGTTTTTATGGACACTTTATCAAAGTCAGCTTATATAAATAATCTCTAAATGCTTTAAAACTGAATTATCTTTATTACCCTGCAGTAATATAAGCAATATGTCTGCCCTCGCAGTGGCTAATTAGAACAGACAACTCATTCCTTTAAAAAAAAAAAAGCAGGCTGTTGGCAGATGAAGAACATTTGGACCACCTTGTCTGTTGGACTGGTTTCCTGAAGACCCCCTTAATCTCATATACCGCACAGCAGGGTGACGGAAATTGAAAACCATTTGACCCCAAAGATTTTGAAACCCCCCGTCTCTTGTACGGAGTTAATGTCACCGTATGTGATCATATGGTTTTGTTCAAATTATTTTCAGAGCTTCATAATATAGAGATTGTGATCTGCCTGCAACCCAGGAGATAGATGGCAATAGAGAGGGCTCCCTCTGCAGGCTGGACCATGTAATGACTGCAGGAGAAGGAAGATTAGTTCATTGGAAGGTTGGCTTTCAATGGGAGGTGAAATTGTAGGATCCTTGGCATTGTGACAGTATGAGGCTTTGGATCTAGAAACACAAAAACTGCTGAAGTGCTAAACACTACATTGATGCTGGCGCTTGTATTGGTTATATTAAAGCGCTTTACCTAAGAAAGCTGGATCTCCATGTACAGTGTGCTATAACCGTTATGTAGAACCCCTAGTGGTCATCTTATAAACCTGTAGAGCAGTTGCTTGCATTTATTTAGCAATCACTTTAGAATGAAGCTTTCCTAAATATGGTTGTAATCTATCTTTAATCAGCAAGAAGTATATTTTTGTGTGTGTCCTCTTCCATTCTGTGCTGTCCAATAGCTTGGAAGCCTCATATTTAAAAGCTGCATAGATTTTTCTGCCTAAACACATCTAACCTTGCCTTTCTCTTAAAAGTTGGAGGTGAATGGCAGACGCGTATAATTAATGCTGCCTACAAAAGGATCTCAACTTGAGCAACCACTTAAAATCTATTTTCGTGCACTCAGATTCCTGTTCCGAGTGCCAGATACGAGAATGTTTTTTAAACATTTAAGCCGGTTATCTGTAGCTTTGAGAATATAAGCACCAGCAGACACGCTGAAAGAGGGTCGGACAACATGTGACTGACTTAATCAATGGTATTTGTTGATCCTTAGACATCAAAGTGCGAGTTTGTTGCATTCACAATTATGGTGGAATGGTGGTACTTTCTCCTTCATGCAGCAATGTGGCCAGGCAGTCCTGCATTAATCTACTGCATAATTGGCATTACCTTTCAATACTACGGTTAGCACTTCTGCCTCACAGCACTGGGGTCATGAGTTAGATTCCCGACCATGGCCTTATCTATGTGGAGTTTGTATGTTCTCCCCGTGTTTGCGTGGGTTTACTCCGGGTGCTCCGGTTTCCTCCCACACTCCAAAAACATACTAGTAGGTTAATTGGCTGCTATCAAAATTGACCCTAGTCTCTCCCTCTCTGCCTGTCTGTCTCCCTCTCTGCCTGTCTGTCTCCCTCTCTGCCTGTCTGTCTCCCTCTCTGCCTGTCTGTCTCCCTCTCTGCCTGTCTGTCTCCCTCTCTGCCTGTCTGTCTCCCTCTCTGCCTGTCTGTCTCCCTCTCTGCCTGTCTGTGTCTATATTAGGGAATTTAGACTGTAAGCTCCAATGGGTCAGGAACTGATGTGAATGAGTTCTCTGTACAGTGCTGCGGAATTAGTGGCGCTATATAAATAAATGATGATGAATACTATAATCTTACCAATCATTGTGCTAAATCATGGTATATTGAGCAACAAAATGGTACAACAACTTGCAAAATCGTATCTGTCACCTGTCATTTGGGGCTGTTTCTGTCACAACCAAACTGGGCTATTTCTTGCCACATTCCCTCTTAATGTTTTTGGTTTTATATTTTGGATTCCTCCGACACTAAGAGCACTAATTTTGCAGTGTGTTTTACGGTCACTTTAAAACCAGCAAGATTCAAAGCTCCTGCAAACCTATTTCATCTTCTCCGCTGCTGATCTCCAGCTTGTAAATCCTGTAGAGGGAGAATAGAAATGACTGGAGCCTGATGGGAATTAAGTGTCTGAAGTTCAAAGCAGCCAGCACATCAGAGCAGCTGTCAATCAAGTGTGCATCTTGCAAGCTACAGAGCGAGCGCGTATCTCCGCGGGGAGCGGATCAAAGTGGGAGTCACTGCGCTGTTTTCTCCCTTGGGATGCAGTTTCGATCAGTTCTTCATTAAAGTGAATCCAGAAGGCACTTTTATTTTTTCCCTCTTCCATTTCTTCTCTCCTGTATTTTTTTCTTCTTCTTTCTTTTCTAAATGCAACTCCCCTTGAAAATTTCAGGCAGCTTTTTGATCTCCTGAAAGTCAGTGAAGAAACCAATTAGTCACATAAATGTCCCCCCCCCCCCCCCCCCTTCTCTCAGAAGAGAGGCCGCAGTTGTGATTTTAAGGCCCTGTATTTCAGCATTGTCATTTTTGTTTGCATATTTGCCCGCAGCAATAGAACCGTCCGCCCCAGTGCCATTATTGTTAACTCTTTGGGGAAGCGTCCTGCTGTTTTGCAGACTTTGAAGTTGGGAGATTTCCTTGTTTTAGAGATGTTGTGTGGTTTATATTGTATGTACGTTGGATTGTTTGAATCTATTCATTTACCGTTTTTTGTTTTTTTGTTGTGCCTCCTAAGTGGCAGCGACGTGTGTTGTACTACAACTGCGCTCCCACCGAGTGTGTTTATATCCTGCTGTGTGGTGTTTTTGTATCTTATAGAAATCATAAATGATGTCTGCTGTGTATGCTGCGTTTCTTCCTAAATAACCCAGAGATTAAGGCCTAGAGATTAGGAAAGGTCACAGAACCCACTACCCATCACGTCATCCTGATTACTTACCGGTCAATTCTAGACCTTCTTGGCATAGTGTTTTTTTAGTTTTTATTTAAATAGAGAGCTACTCATTCAATAACCCCCCCCCCCCCCCCTTTGCCTCTACAGTATCCATACCAGTCCTCTGTCATGATTTTGGCTATGTCTGTTAGATATATATCTCTTGATTTCTGATGCCCTTCAGATGTAATGAAGAATATTAACCCTATTTATTTGAAGACTCACATTTTAATTTCCCATCGTGTGTTTGGGAAATGTAAATATTTTAAATGTTGGCTATAATAATAATAATAATGATGTTGCAGCCGTTTTCCTAGCGTCTATAAAAATATTGCTAAGTCTGCTTGTAGAGCTTAGGTTGGCTACTCATTGGTCTATGATAATCCAATCACAGTGGTCTAGTGAGAAGATCTGATGTAATTTGGGGGGGTGTGATTTTATATAAATACACTAAATGGCCACAGGGGAGGAACTCAGTCTCCAAAGATTCATTGTTTAGTGTATAATGTCCTGGTTGAAAGTTAAGAGTAAAGCTGGGTACACACTACACAGTTTTCGACCAATAATCGGCTCAATCAGTCGAAATTCGACCGCTCGTTCAAAAGTCGGGTCAGTGTGTGCAGTGACACGATGGTCAAAAGTCTGCCCAAATGGACGATTGTCGCCTCATTTGGTTGGTCGTACCGTTTAATATTTTCGTTCCAATCTCGTTTCCGTTGTGTATTGTGTATAAACTTACGAATGATGTGTACGAAATTACAGTCATTGCTCACGACAACATGGCTGTAAAAAGTCGCTAAAGGGACGTCCGCTCTTCCCTTTATCGTCTAAAACAAGGCAAAGTGTGTATGCAGTCCATGGACCGAGCGATCAGAACATCGATCGGATGTAAAATCGATCGGCATAAAAAGTTGGTGCCAAATTCTGTAGTGTGTACCCAGCTTAAGCAAACACATTTTTGAGGTTATTGTGTCTTTAGGTGTATTGACTTCTCGTTAATTTAGCGTTGGAACTAAAGGATTTTATAGGATATAAACACAGATTATTCTGTGAGAACTGTAATATAGGAATCCTAATTACACATGACCTGTTTTGTGTTGCTTATTGTGTACCTTTTATTTTAGCATATTAACCTTTGGACATTCCATCTTTTCGTTTCTCATTTTTTAGTTTCGATGGGAATTTCAATACCAACGTCTCCAAAACGATCAGTTGCGACAGACTATCCACGACTGTCAACAGCCGAGCGTTCAACCCCGGGAGAGACCTGAATTCAGGTTGGTGTTCTCACCATGATACATGACCATGGGTTCTCATGGCAGTATTACATATAGACAGACATGAGACGCTATGGGGGGTATTCAATTGTTAGCGTTAACGCTAACAAATGAGCGCTCAAAAAATCTTACCGTTTATACGGTAATTTCTCGCAGAATTTCAGCTCGCTGGTCCCCGAGCTGAAATTCCGCGCGTAAACTACCGTATTAACGGTTTTCGCGCGCAATATTACCGTATAAACGGTAATATTTTTGGAGCGCTCGTTTTTCAGCGTTAACGCTAACAATTGATTACGCCCCTATGTGTGAGTTGATAAACTTCTAAATAAATTACTTTAAAAAAACTAGGATCCAGCAAATATGAACTGTTAGAATCTAAAAGTTATTAAATTACCAGGTGTCTATACGAAGTACATTTGTGGGCTGTCTATATTATGCAGCCAAAATGACCAGAATATTTTACCAACTTATGAGGAACTAAAACACGCACTATTTCATCCATATGACTACCCAGGATGCTAACCTGCTTAGAAGACTATAGGGGGGTAGAGGATACAAGGGAGAACATGCTTGGGTCACCAGCGTATGTTTCTTGTTGGTTTCATGGCGGTCTGGGATTTGTTCAGCTTTAATATAGTGTACATCACGGGTGGCCAACCATTCAGAGGTCAAGAGCCAAAAAATATCTATAGGTACTGTAAGGAGCCAACTATATCTTTTATATCTGTGTGTACATATACCCAGTATAAACATGTGCATACATACCATACACACATACATTAAAAATATAACCTAAGCAGAAGAGAAAATATCTAACAGTGCCAAAATGTTCATAATAATAATAAAAGCACAGCTCTGCACTGCACAGTATAGGAGGGGTCGAGGGCTACTTAGTCTCTTTACAGAAGCTGACACTGCTACTGCATTCACAATCCCTCAGACCTCTTAACGTGCCCCTCTGACCTCTTTACATGCCCATTGGATCTCCCCAATTGCGATCACCTCTCCTCATATGTCATCAGACCTCTCCACATGCCATCAAATGTACCTCCCCACATATGCCCCTTACATGCCCATCAGACGTCCCCGGATGTCCTTCTAATGGCCATCCTCCTACCCACTTGCCATCAGATCTACCCACATTCCTCGCTCATACATGGCATCAGAACTCCACACCCCCTACCCCTTACATGCCTATCAATCTCACCACATCCCCTTACTTGCCCACACAGAGGAATGAGGAAGATCACACTACACACTCTCCTCCTTCTCTCTTTGGATTGTCTGTGACACTGTGACCTCTCTGCATTGTTCAGAGCAGGTCACAAGACGTGGCTGCTCTCGGTCAGTCGAGCAGTTGAATGTTTTCCAATCTACCATTGCTGGCGGCTGGACAACTATAGTTCATTGATGCTCATGGCCAGGAGCCACATTTCAAAGCTCAAAGAGCCACATGTGGCTCTAGAGCCGCAGGTTGGCCACCGCTGGTGTACATCAACACGGCTTATATCATATGTTAATACTGTCGTACCGTGACACCAAATAATCAGTAACAGCTGCCAAACACTCTTTATTTTTAAGTAAAATGACATATAACCTATAGACTCCAATACAACAGAGCCACCTAGTGGATCAATTAACATGAAAAAAAGTATGATCTCCTCCCCAGTATATAAAACACCTTATAGTTAATTTACGAAGGACGCCTAATGATCACAGCAAAACATTTTGGGTTTAAACCAGTGGATGGTGTAACCGGCGCCTACGCTCTGATCTCGGGGTACGGAGACAGACATAGTTTAAACCTCCACTGGGAGTGGTGATTTCTCACCCTAACCTGGCAGGGTGCCTTTAGACCAGGGGTAGGCAACCTGCGGCTCTCCAGGTGTTGTGAAACTACAAGTCCCAGCATGCCTTGCACCTATCTGCTGGTTATCTACTGGCAAAGCATGCTGGGACTTGTAGTTTCACAACACCTGGAGAGCCGCAGGTTGCCTACTCCTGCTTTAGACAAACGATTTGTCAGTATATTCCATTTAAATTTGCTGTAATCCAAACGTTTTATTTTATCATCTTGCATTTGTCTGATTGGAAAGAGATGACAGTGAAATAATCCCCCTGTTGCACATCTTACTATAAATGTGTCACTAAACAGGATATAATCTCCCACTGCGTTATAAACCGAGCACGTTATAAATGCCGTCACATTAATCATCTTATGGTTGTCATTACACAAATTGGAATACTTTTCTCTTTTCCTATTCAAAAATGTTTCCTTTCTTTTTTCTTTTTCTTTTTTCCCCCCCATGAGGCAGAAGAAAATCCCAGTGTTTTTTAAAAAACATTTTGGCTCTCACTCAATGAATCGCTCATATGTACACGGGGTCGGATTAAATCCATTTACTATAAGCTGTTACTTGCAGGCTGTTTACACGGCCGAGGAGCTGCGCCCCAGGCACTTAGCGGTTGTTTATCATTTAACTGCGGGATCCAAAGTTCATGACTTCGATCCGTCTTTCAGTCTGCGGGAAAGTGGACTCATCTTAGGTGTAAACACTTCACTTCTGTAAATATACGTGACTGATGATGTTTACAGAGGGTCTTTAATAAAGAAAAGGCAGATTAGCGAATACGTATCCGTAGGTCAGATGTAGGCTGGTGGGGCTGACAGACGATCAGGAGAGCACATGGCATTTTCTAAACATAGGAGCAGACGAGATGGGCCCCAGGTTGTTCCTGGCACGATTTCGTATTCCTGTCTTTAGGCTTTTCATGAGCACCACACTCCGTTAGCTAGTGTCACAGGAGCGCACAGATTTCCCGCACATGTAGAGTGGCGCCACTGGGGTTACTGTCACACGAGCACCGCTAGCCCTGTGTTCTGAAACGCTTGTGTGTCCGCAGCCTTAGGCTAGTGTCACACAAGTGCACAAAGTCCCATGGATCAGTGTATTTGCCTGCACGTAGCAGGGTAAGTGCTGAGTTACTGTCACACCAGCAGTTGTATAACAGAAATTGTACACTAGGATATTAGAGGAATTAGGGAAATAGTATTTCGATAGTGTCCCACATGGCAGTACTTCTCAGTTAACATTTGGTTTTCAAAACAACAATAATGCATGATAAACACGTATGCAAGCCTACGGGAGATCGACTGAGCTCTGACCAAAGTTGATGGTTCCCGATACAATGTATCGCATATGTGATCAGGGAACCCCAAAAACAGATTGTGGGATCTCGACTATAGTAGATCAAATGTGCACAACATAAACAATTCCTCAATATGGTTTATGTGGAAACCTCAAGTTGTCTTTATGCTGATTTGGATAAGGAGTGACCCCATTCACAACCAGGCTCTTGTCAAACTGTTGCTAATGTCCATTTAGACCCCCTGACGTAAGAGGAGGTCATTTAAGTTCAAATACTCTCTAAAATAAAACTTGATTTAATATGAAAGTCTGAATTTACCCCATAAAGGAATAAACGTCATGTCGCCTCTGTTCACTTGTCCTCTGCTTTGTAAGACAATTCATCTCATAGCTAAATAATATCTTAATTTCTGACATGACACTTGTAAAGCTTTGTCATAAATCACATTTATAATTACCTTGTTGTGCTATTGTGTCTTCCCTTTCATCCCCCTTTACCTACAGACAGAACAAGATTAGTACAGAGTCCTGCTAGTAGGTGTTGTCGTCTGCTCAAAATGTGTCTTTTGTTTGGTAAATCTGCAGATTTTAACCTTGCACAGATCTGTCTGATGATTGTCACCAAACTAACATCACGGTTTTCTTGTCCTGTTTATATATAATTTTCCCACAATGAAATAAGAGATCTTGTAGCTAAATGACAATATTGAAATGAGATAAAATAGAAAATCAAATGCAGTTTTCACTTTCACTAGTGAACACTTACAGAAATTCCTTCTAGATAAAAGTATTTGGCAGTTTTCAAAGAGATCCCATCACTCCCTCTTAATTGGCTTCTGACAAAATTGACCCTCGTCTCTTTGTTGGGGAATTTAGATTGTAAGCTACCATGGGGCAGGGAATGATGTGAATGATTACATATTCATATACATATTTGCGTACTGTGATTGGCGCTTTATATATAAATGATAATTACACAGGGCCCCACCCTTTATCATAAGGTCACGGTAGGCGGTTCAGTGGTTAGCACTTCTGCCTCACAGCATTAGGGTCATGACTTCGACTATGAGTCATAGCCTCACTCTCGCGAGATCTCCTCTATAAGGAGATTACGGTGCGCCGTGGAACAACGGAAGGAGGTAAGCTCACGAGGGGGGGGGGCCTCACGGGAGAAGGTCTAAAGGGGGGGCCCTCACAGTACTCTTAGCCCGGGGGCCTCCTTTCCCTTAATCCGGCCCTGATTGACCCTAGTCCGTCTGTCTGTGAATGTTAGGGAATTTAGACTGTAAGCTCTATTGGGGCAGGGACTGATGTGAGTATGTTCTATCTACAGCGCTGCGGATTTAGTGGCGCTATATAAATAAGTAAATGATGATGAGAAGGGCCTAGTACCCAGGTAGAATCTTGTCATCGTTCTCCATTGTCCTCTGTATTGAACATGATCAAACCCTGATAGTAGAAATATTCTGAGTATTAGGGGATGGGAACTAACTTTCTAAATACGTGTAAATGTTTTGGGTTTTTGTTCTAGGAACAATTTCTAAATCCTTCAAGCAGTGAAAATGTCTTAAACCGTACAACTAATACTAGATTAAATTCCCAGCCATAGTTGTCCTTTAGAACAGGTTTACGAGCTGTTCCCAGGCAGGGGGATTGTATGACAGGGAATGTACAAGTATAGCCATGTGTCTGCCTGTATGCTGTATCGCCCCATCTGTAGGAACGTCACTTAGGCCTAATACTCACTCCTCGCTCTGTTTATCTTGCACCCGTTGTGTAGAAGGACATACCTTACAGTACTTTGTGCTGAGTGACTCTCCGCAGCGCTCACGGTATCATGATTTGGTGGATTTCATCCCGACAAACAGAGACAGCTGTATAATCTCTTCTAATACACTCTTCAGCGTCTGCGTTGCCATAAACAGATATTATTTCTGTTACTTAATGAAAGCCATACACAATGTCTTACAATAACTAATGCTGAAAGTTTGAGGGAAAGAGAAGAAGTTATTTGGTAGGTGCACCTAACTAATGCTACCAAGTGTATTGATTATTTTCTTTTTGATTTCCCTAATATACTTGTAGTCACAAGTCCTGTTTTTAAAATAAATTCTCTATAAAAATGACTTGATGTTTTTGCAGAGTTAACCAGTGCTGCGGACGGGTTATCTTACAACGCTATCTTTGTTATCTCCCTGTCTGTCTTATTGATTTGGAATCGCTGAGTGTAGAGGTTCTGTAGAGGTTCTGTAGAGGTTCTGTAGAGGTTCTGTAGAGGTTCTGTAGAGGTTCTGTAGAGGTTCTGTAGAGGTTCTGTAGAGGTTCTCATGGCGTCTCTACAGGAGTCTTGCGCTGCAGTCAGGTCTGCCTTCGATCTCGGAGCTACAGACAACACTGTTAGCAAATTGATGATAGCTTCCTATTGTTTTATAGGACAAGGAATACAGTATTTAGAGTTAGCAAGAAAAGCTTCAACAATAACATGAAAACCTAAAAACAAAAACGTCTTTAAAAAAATAAATTCAGATTTGACCCATGATAGCTTCAGGGTAATATTTCAGTAGTGTGAGTGCCATTGTTTTTAATGAACCTCATATAATGTTTTCTATGCTCGGTTATTGTTGATATTCTCTATCAGCATCTGACTGTACACATAGCAGGAAGAGGGAGGAAGGAAACGTGGAAATGAAAAGTTTTAATATGCGAGTCTGATTTTCGGCATCCGAGCAGACAGATGTTTTCTCTTCTGATTGAAGTCTGAGACAATGCGTTACTGAACAATTATTCGCTCTCGTATTTGTTTTCACTGTCAATATTCCAGTGTTATTGTATGAGGGTTGACGGGACACATTAGCCATTTGCCAAACTATTAAAATTCCTTTGGCCACCGAAAGTAGAAAAAGAAGAATGTTAAAGTTTTAGGGAATGTTGATTTGATTGCATTTATCTCCCATCCGCTTTCACGATCATCCCGTCTAATCCTCAAAAACCCTGCTGTTAAATTACCGATTATATATGCCATGACCACTAGGGGCAGCAACTGAGCACATGTAGCACTATTCACATTTTTGGGCAGAAACATTCTACGTTGTACACTTTTTGTGTATTTCTCAGTTCAGGAAAAGGCTCCTTTAAAATTCACAAATCCCCATGTAGTAAAATGTCCTAATTTTATCTTTGTGTGTGTGTATAAAATCATTTATTTATATAGTGCCACAAATTCCACAGCGCTTTACAAAGAACTTGCTCACATCAGTCCCTGCCTCAATAGAGTCTAAATTCCCTAACACACACACACACACACACACACACACACACACACACACACACACACACACACACACACACACACACACACACGGGTCAATTTGATAGCAGCCAATTAACCTACCAGTATGTTTTTGGATTGTGGGAGGAAACTGGAGCACCCGGAGGAAACCCACGCAAACACGGGGAGAACATACAAACTCCGCACAGATAAGGCCATGGTCGGGAATCAATTTCATGACCCCAGTGAATGCTGATATAGATATATATTTGCTTATTAGGTCCACTAGTGTGTTTTATTTTTTTATGTGATGAAATGATATTACATTTTAGAGTGAGAAATTTAGTATATTGTGCTGCTGTTGTGGAACTACAAGTTCCAGCTTGCACTGCAAGCCACCAGCAGGTACTTCCACAACCAAGGAGTGACAGG